>NW_027252587.1:0-23400 GCF_044704955.1 Pristiophorus japonicus | reverse complement strand
TCCCCAGTCCCAATACACACACAGACCTTTTCCCAATACTGACCAGAACATGCTCAGACTCTCCCCAGTCCCAATACACACACAGACCTGTCCCCAATACTGACCATAACATGCTCAGACCCTCCCCAGTCCGAATACACACACAGACCTTTCTCCAATACTGACCATAACTTACTCAAACCCTCCCCAGTTCCAATACACACACAGACCTTTCCCAATACTGACCATACCCTGCTCAGACCCTCCTCAGTCCCAGTACACACACAGACCTTTCCCCAATACTGACCATAACATGCTCAACCCTCCCCAGTCCCAATACACACACAGACCTTTCCTCAATACTGACCATAACATGCTCAGACCCTCCCCAGTCCCAATACACACGCAGACCTTTCCCCAATACTGACCAGAACATGCTCAGACCCTCCCCATTCCCAATACACACCTTTCCCCAATACTGACCATAACATGCTCAGACCCTCCCCAGTCCCAATACACACACAGACCTTTCCCCAATACTGACCATAAGATGCTCAGACCCTCCGCAGTCCCAATACACACACAGACCTTTCCCCAATACTGACCATAACTTACTCAGACCCTCCCCAGTCCCAATACACACACAGACCTTTTCCCAATACTGACCATAACATGCTCAGACCCTCCCCAGTCCCAATATACACACAGACCTTTTCCCCAATACTGACCATAACATGCTCAGACCCTCCCCAGTCCCAATACACACACAGACCTTTCCCCAATACTGACCATAACATGCTCAGACCCTCCCCAGTCCCAATACACACACAGACCTTTCCCCAATACTGACCATAACATGCGCAGACCCTCCCCAGTCCCAATACACACACAGACCATTCCCCAATACTGACCATAACATGCTCAGACCCTCCCCAGTCCCAATACACACACAGGCCTTTCCCCAATACTGACCATAACATGCTCAGACCCTCCCCAGTCCCACTGCCCCTGCACCCTTCATGCTGGGCAGCTGAAGACAAATTCTGTTATTGCAGCAAAGCCCACCTGGTTACCATGGGCCCAGAAGTGATGTTTACTCATTTGTCTCTCACAGGTCCCTTAATTAAAAATGTTACATTTGCATGGATTCTGCCATATTAAAGATCATCAGTAAATGATAAGGTGTCAGCCAATCAGCACTGCCGATTGCTGCACGCACCTCTGGTGCTGTGGGTCTGCTTATATGAGCTGTCACTGAGACTGTCACTGCTCACAGCGAGCTGGTACTGGGACTGAGAAGGGTGCCGGTGATCAGACCTCTGTATCTCACACAGCGACACCGCGTTTGGAGACTCGGGTAAGCAGTGGGGTGTGAAGGGGATTTTAGCAGCAGTTCAGGGGTTTGAAGTTGGGACCCAGGACTGTGTGGAACTTGTCCTGTCCAGGTTCAGACCTCAGTAATGGACTGTGTTAAAAGGTTTATAATCAGGGGAGACTGGAGAGGGACCTGCGGGGGAGAGAGTCAGCACGGTTTAACCAGTGGTGTTCGAGAATTGGAAAAACCAGGGAAGGATTCTCGTCAAACAACTGGTGTTTATCGGGGATAGGAGAGAGCCTGGCACTGAACTCTGTCTGTAGTGTCCCAGTGAGGGAGAGAGTTAGAGCTCACCTCTGTCTGTAGGGTCCCAGTGAGGGAGAGAGATAGAGCTCACCTCTGTCTGTAGGGTCCCAGTGAGGGAGAGAGATAGAGCTCACCTCTGTCTGTAGGGTCCCAGTGAGGGAGAGAGATAGAGCTCACCTCTGTCTGTAGGGTCCTAGTGAGAGAGAGAGCGAGAGCTCACCTCTGTCTGTAGGGTCCCAGTGAGGGAGAGAGATAGAGCTCACCTCTGTCTGTAGGGTCCCAGTGAGGGAGAGAGATAGAGCTCACCTCTGTCTGTAGGGTCCCAGTGAGAGAGAGAGCGAGAGCTCACCTCTGTCTGTAGTGTCCCAGTGAGGGAGAGAGATAGAGCTCACCTCTGTCTGTAGGGTCCCAGTGAGGGAGAGAGATAGAGCTCACCTCTGTCTGTAGGGTCCCAGTGAGGGAGAGAGTTAGAGCTCACCTCTGTCTATAGGGCCCCAGTGAGGGAGATAGAGAGAGCTCACCTCTGTCTGTAGGGTCCCAGTGAGGGAGAGAGGGAGAGCTCACCTCTGTCTGTAGGGTCCCAGTGAGGGAGAGAGGGAGAGCTCACCTCTATCTGTAGTGTCCCAATGAGGGAGAGAGGGAGAGCTCACCTCTGTCTGTAGGGTCCTCGTGAGGGAGAGAGGGAGAGCTCTCCTCTGTCTGTAGGGTCCCAGTGAGGGAGGGAGAGAGAGAGAGAGCTCATCTCTGTCTGTAGTGTCCCAGTGAGGGAGAGAGATAGAGCTCACCTCTCTCTGTAGGGTCCCAGTGAGGGAGAGAGGGAGAGCTCACCTCTGTCTGTAGGGTCCCAGTGAGGGATAGAGGGAGAGCTCACCTCTGTCTGTAGGGTCCCAGTGAGGGAGAGAGGGGGAGAGCTCACCTCTGTCTGTAGGGTCCCAGTGAGGGAGAGGGGTGGAGCTTCCCGATTATAAATTGATGTACCCTCTGATTCCCTGTCCAACTCCCTATTTACAGTTCCCTCTGATCTCCCTGTCCCCTCAACTTTCTCGAATATTAATTCCCTGTTTTCACTTCCAGAATATCCCCCAGTAAGATGAGGACTCTGCTGCTCATTCTGGGTTACCTGAGTAAGTCATTTTCATTGTCGACAAACTGCACTGTGTGTATTTAATGTCTTCATGTATAAAAATCTGCAAAATCTCCTCAGGTGTGTGATTTGCATCAGGGCAGCTTCAGGTCTGTGGCAGGGCTGGAAATCTGAGCGGAGAGGTTCCAACATGGAGTTTAAATTGAAATTCTTCCATTGCTATTATTTATACTTTTAATTATTGATCAGATTTAGAAGCTATGGATTTGTGATAGGTATTCCTTCATTTCTGTGCACAGTTTTGGTCTCCACATCACACAAAAGGGATGTAGAGGCACTGGAGAGGGAGTGAATCAACTTTTACAAGATGAAACCAGAACTGAGCTGTTATAACGATCAGGAAACACTGAACAAGGTTGGCCGCTTTTCTCTCGAAAAGAAAAAGGGTGAGGGGGACCTGATGGAGGGCTTTAAAATTCTGACAGTAAACGTGTCGAAGGTGTTTCCACTTATAGACGAGACGAGATCTCGGGAGCCACCAATATAAGATAAATCTGTCACCAATAAATCCAATAGGGAATTCAGGATAAACTTCTTTACCCAGAGTGTGGGGAGAATGGGGAGCTCGTCACCAGACAGAGGGGCTGAGGCGAGAGGCAGAGATTATCCACGGCTGAGCTCGATGAACACACAGAGGGAAAGGAATAGAAGGATATATTGATGGGCTGAGAGGAAGACGGCTGGGAGGAGGCTCGTGTGGAGCATAATCAGTGTTAGGACCAGGTCGGGAAAATTGCCTCTTCCTGTGCTTGTAAATTAATTATAATTCCGTGCCATACATACTTACACAATATTATATACATAACCTTAATTACCGAACAGGTGTAAAAATTCAACATTTGTAATATTTTCATTGCTGATTTATATTATTTATTACACATGTTATGTATAATTAATTTTTGCAGTACTGACTTATATTATTTATTTTGCATTGGTAATAGATATATTACTTGCATTTTTGATTCATATTATATAATATGCATTTTAATATATCTTTAGTATTTGCATTATTGATTCATATTATTCATTATACATTAGTTATAGATATTTAATATTTGCAATACTGATTGATATTATGTATGATGTACTTGTTATAAACTTTCAAACTTGTATTATTGATTCATATTACATTATACGCATTTTTAATATATCTTTAATATTTGCATTATTGACTGATATTATTCATTATACATTTGTTATCGTTCTTGATCATTGTTTTATCAATTCATATAATTTAATATGCATTTTTATAGATATTTAACATTTGCATCGTTGTATAATATTAATTATTCTGCATCTGTAACCTATCTTTAATTTTTGCATTACACATTGATGTAATTTATTACGCCTTTATTATATCTTATTTTTTTTCATTCGTAATTCTGATTCTCCATTAGTAACAATTAATGAATTTTTTCATTATTGATTCATACTATTTATTCTGCGTTTGTGATAGATGTTTCGTATTTGCATATTTGATTAATATTAATTATTATGCATTTGGTATCGTAGTTAATATTTTTCTTACGAATTTATATTATTTATTATGCTTTAGTAATATATCTCAAGTATTGCCTTATTGATTCATTTTGTTATAATGCATCTGTGATCGATATTTCACATTTGCATCTTTGATTAATATTAATTATTATGCATTTGGTATCGTAGTTAATATTTTTCTTACGAATTTATATTATTTATTATGCTTTAGTAATATATCTCAAGTATTGCCTTATTGATTCATTTTGTTATAATGCATCTGTGATCGATATTTCACATTTGCATCTTTGATCAATATTAATTATTATGCATTTGTTATAGTATTTAACATTTGCATTACTGATTAATATTATTTATTATACATTTGTGATCTATCTTTAATTTTTGCATTTCGAATTCCTGGTATTTATTATGCATTTGTCACAGGTATTTAACATTTACAATACTGTTTGATATTGTTTAGCATTCCTTTGTAATAGATCTTGAGTATTTGCATTATTGATTGATATTAATTATTATACAATTGTGATCGATATTTCACAATTGCATCTTTGATTAGTATTAATTATTCTGCATTTGCAATAGTATTTAATATTTGCATTACTAATTATTAATTAATATGTATCTGTAACATATCTTTAATTTTCGCATTACACATTGCTATAATTTATTACGCCTTTGTTATATATCTAATTTTTTTCATGACTGATTCAGATTCTGCATTTGTAATAGTTACTGAATGTTTTCATTATTGATCCATACCATTTATTATGCATTTGTGAGAGATATATTTACTATTAATTATTATACATTTGGTATAGTAATTAATCTTTTTATTACAGATTTATATTATTTATTAGACATTAGTAATATATCTCAAGTATTGCATTCTTGATTCATTTTGTTCTGATGCATCTCTGATCGATATTTCACATTTGCATTTTTGATTAATATTAATTATTATCCATTTGTTATAGTATTTAATATTTGCGTAACTGATTTATGTTATTTATTAGGCATTAGTAATATATCTCAAACATTGCATTATTGATTCATTTCATTATGATGCACCTGTGATCGATATTTCACATTTGCATCTTTGATTAATATTAATTATTATGCATTTGTTGTAGTTCTTGATCATTTGCACGATAGATTCATGTAACTTATTATGCATTTTGATAGATAGTTAACATTTGCATCCTTGATTAATATTCATTATTATGCATTTGTAATAGTATTTAATATTTGCATCACTGATTAATATTAATTAATATGCATCTGTAACATACCTTTAATTTTTGCATTACACATTGATATAATTTATTACGCCTGTTATATATTTTATTTTTTACATTAGTAATTCTGATTCTGCATTTTTAATAGTTGATGAATGTTTTCATTATTGATACATGTTACTTAGTATGCATTTGTGATGGCTATCTACCATTTGCATATTTGACTAATATTAATTATTATGCATTTGGTATAGTGTTTAATATTTTTGTTATGGATTTATGTTACTGATTATGCAGTTGTAATATATCTCAAATATTGTATTATTGATTCATTTTGTTATGATGCACCTGTGATAGATATTTTACATTTCCATCTTTGATTAATATTAATTATTATGCATTAGTTATGGTATTTAATATTTGCAATACTAATTGATGTTTTTAGCATTCCTTTGTAATAGATCTTGAGTATTTGCATTATCGATTCATGTTAATTATTATACAATTGATATAGAGATTTCACATTTGTACCTTTGATTAATATTATTCTGCATTTGTAATATATATAAAATGTTTGTAATTCTGATTGATATTACTAATTTTACATTTATAATATCTCAAATATTGCATTATTGATATTATTTATTATTCCTTTGTAATATATCTTTAATTTTTGCATTACTGATTTATGTTATTTATTATGCATTGGTAATAGAATTTAATACTTGCAATATTGATTCATATTTTATAATATATATTTTAATATATCTTTAATATAGGCATTACTGATTATTATTAATCATTAAACATTTGTTTTAGTTCTTAATCATTTGCATTATAGATTCATCTAATGTATTATGCATTTTTTTATACATATTCAACATTTGCATCGTTGATTAATATTAATTGTTATGCATTTGTAACATATCTTCAATTTTTGCATTAAGATTGATATAATTTATTGCACATTTGTTATAAATCTTATTTTTTTATTACTAATTCATATTCTGCATGTTCATGAATATTTTCATTATTGATTCATTTTGTTATAATGGATTTGTAATGGATGTTTCACATTTGCATATTTGATTAATATTAATTATTATACATTTGTTATTGTATTTAATATTTTTATTACAGATTTATATTATTAATTAGACATGTGTAATATATCTCAAGTATTGCCTTATTGATTCATTTTATTATAATGCATCTGTGATCGATATTTCACATTTGAATCATTGATTATTAATTATAATGTATTTGTTACAGTATTTAATATTTGCTATTCTCATTGATTTTATTATATATTTTTAATATATCTCAAATATTGCATTATTGATGCATATTATTCATTATTCCTTTAAAATATCACTTTAATCTTTGCATTACAGATTTATATTATTAATTATTCCTTTGTGTTATAACTTTAATATTTGCATTACTGATTTATATTATTTATTATGCATTTGTGATGGATATTTCACACTTGCATTATTGATTCATGTTAATTATTATGCACTTGGAACATATCTTTCATAATTGGAGTATTGATTTGTATTATTTATTACACATTTGTAATAGAGCATAAGAACATAAGAAATAGGAGCAGGAGTCGACCATTTGGCCCCTCGAGCCTGCTCCGCCATTCAATAATATCGTGGCTGATCTGATCTTGGCCTCAACTCCACTTCCCCGCCCACTCCCCATATGCCTTCACTCCCTGATCGTTCAAAGATCTGTCTATCTCCACCTTAAATATAATCAATGACCCAGCCTCCACAGCTCTCTGCGGCAGAGAATTCCAAAAATACACGACCCTCTGAGAGAAGAAATTCCTCCTCAGCTCCGTTCTAAAGGGGCGGCACCTTATTCGGAAACTATGCCCCCTAGTTCTAGATTTCCCCACAAGGGGAAAATCCTCTCTGCATCTACCCTGTCGAGCCCCCTCAGAATCTTATATGTTTCAACAAGTTCACCTCTCATTCTTCTAAACTCCAATGAGTAGAGGCCCAACCGGCTGAACCTTTCTTCATAAGACAAACCCGTCATCTTCGCATTCATCCCAGTGAACCTTTTCTGAACTGCTTCCAATGCAAGTATATTCCTCCTTTATTAAGGAGACCAGAACTGTGCACGCAGTACTCCAGGTGTGGCCTCACCAATACCCTGTATAACTGGAGCAAGACTTCCCTGCTTTTATACTCCATCCCCTTCGCAATAAAGGCCAAGATACCATTGGCCTTCCTGATCACTTGCTGTACCTGCATACTATCCTTTTGTGTTTCATGCACAAGTAACCCCCAGGTCCCGCTGTACTGCAGCACTTTGCAATTTCTCCCCATTTAAATAATAATTAGCTTTTTTATTTTTCCTCCCAAAGTGGATAACCTCACAGTTTCCCACCTAATACTTCATTGGCCAATTTTTTACCCACACACTTTGCCTGCCTATATCTACTTGTACATTGTGTCCTGCTCACAACTGGCTCTCCCACCCATCTTTGTATTATCAGCAAACATGGCTCCATTACTCTCATTCCTTCATCCAAATCATTAATATAGATTGTAAATAGTTCATGCCCCAATAGTATTTAATATTTGTATTAGTGATTTATTATTTTATTGTGCATGTGTAATCAAAAGGCATTCGATAAGGTGCCACACAAAAGGTTACTGCAGAAGATAAAGGTACACGGAGTCATAGGAAATGTATTAGCATGGATAGAGAATTGGCTGACCAACAGAAAGCAGAGAGTCGGGATAAATGGGTCCTTTTCCGGTTGGAAATCAGTGGTTAGTGGTGTGCCACAGGGATCGGTGCTGGGACCACAACTGTTTACAATATACATAGATGACCTAGAAGAGGGGACAGAGTGTAGTGCAACAACATTTGCACATGACACAAAGATTAGTGGGAAAGCGGGTTGTGTCGAGGACACAGAAAGGCTGCAAGGAGATTTAGATAGGTTAAGCGAATGGGCTAAGGTTTGGCAGATGGAATACAATGTCGGAAAGTGTGAGGTCATCCACCTTGGGAAAAAAAAACAGTAAAAGAGAATATTATTTGAATGGGGAGAAATTACAACATGCTGCGGTGCAGAGGGACCTGGGGGTCCTTGTGAATGAATCCCAAAAAGTTAGTTTGCAGGTGCAGCAGGTAATCAGGAAGTCGAATGGAATGTTGGCCTTCATTGCGAGAGGGATAGAGTACAAAAGCAGGGAGGTCCTGCTGCAACTGTACAGGGTATTGGTGAGGCCGCACCTGGAGTACTGCGTGCAGTTTTGGTCACCTTACTTCAGGAAGGATATACTAGCTTTGGAGGAGACACAGAGACGGTTCACAAGGCAGATTCCGGAGATGAGGGGGTTACCTTATGATGATAGATTGATTAGACTGGGTCTTTATTCGTTGGAGTTCAGAAGGATGAGGGGTGATCTTATAGAAACATTTAAAATAATGAAAGGGATAGACAAGAGAGAGGCAGAGAGGTTGTGTCCACTGGTCGGGCAGACTAGAACTAGGGGGCACAGCCTCAAAATACGGAGGAGCCAATTTTAAACTGAGTTGAGAAGGAATTTCTTCTCCCAGAGTGTTGTGAATCTGTGGAATTCTCTGCCCAAGGAAGCAGTTGAGGCTAGCTCATTGAATGTATTCAGAACACAGATCGATAGATTTTTAATCAATAAGGGAATTAAGGGTTACGGGGAGAGGGCGGGTAAGTGGAGCTGAGTCCACGGCCAGATCAGCCATGATCTTATTGAATGGCGGAGCAGGCTCGAGGGGCTAGATAGCCGACTCCTGTTCCATGTTCTTATGTTCTTATGTTCTTATGTTTTGTTCTCCTAATCTGAGGAAGGACGTTCTTGCTATTGGGGGAGTGCAGCGAAGGTTCACCAGACTGATTCCCGGGATGGCAGGACTGACATATGAGGAGAGACTGGATCGACTGGGCCTTTATACACTGGAGTTTTGAAGGATGAGAGGGAATCTCATAGAAACATATAAAATTCTGACGGGACTGGACAGGTTAGATGCAGGAAGAATGTTCCCGATGTTGGGGAAGTCCAGAACCAGGGGACACAGTCTTAGGATAAGGGGTAAGCCATTTAGGACCGAGATGAGGAGAAACTTCTTCACCCAGAGAGTGGTGAACCCGTGGAATTCTCTACCACAGAGAGTTGTTGAAACCAGTTCATTGGATATATTCCAGAGGGAGTTAGATATGGTCCTTACGCCTAAAGGGATCGAGGGGTATGGAGAGAAAGCAGGAAATGGGTACTGAAGGAATGATCAGCCATGATCTTATTGAATGGTGGTGGAGGCTCGAAGGGCCGAATGGCCGACTCCTGAACCTATTTTCTATGTTTCGATGTAATATATTTTTAATTTTTATGTTACTGATTGATATTATTTATTAAGCATTTGTAATAGATATTTAATATTTGCATCATTGATTCAAATTATTTATTATGCATTTGTCAGATATTAATATTTGCATTACCGATTTATATTATTTATGAATTTGTAATATATCTTTAATATTTTCATTATTGATTAATATTAATTATGCGATTTTAATAGCTATTTATTATTTTCATTATTGATTCATATAATGATTATGTATTTGTAATAGATATATATTATTTGTATTATTGATTCATATTATGGGGTTATGGGGAGCGGGCGAGGAAGTGTTGAGACCAAGGTCAGATCAGCCCTGATCTTATATAATGGTGCAACAGGCTCGAGGGGCTAAATGGCCGACGCCTGCTCCTATTTCTTATCTTCATATATTATTTATTATGTACTTGAAATAGTTATTTAATATTTGTATTATCGATTCATATTTGCATGATGTATTTATGATCGATATTTAACTGCTTTATTGATTCATAATATTCATTAGGGTTTTGTAATAGATATTTAATATTTGTATTATCGATTCATATTTGCATGATTTAGTTATGATCGATATTTAATATTGGCATTGTTAATCGATATTATTAATTCCCCTCCTTCCTGGAGTCTGTTTACACCTCAAGAGATTTAAGGATGTTCATCTTATGTTTTTTATTTATAAGATGCCCTTAAATCACCGATCTTTCTTTGCACATATAAACGGATTTGTACTGCAAATATTATAGTTATATTTACACAACTCTTTCTAATATTTAGACAGCTGGATTTGTTTTTTATATGTAATACTGATACTTAAGTATTTGCACGTTTAAATGATCATTTACATTTGTATGTTTGTTTATATTTCTCACGATCATTAATTTATCACCTTTACGTTCCATTCTTAAATTTATCTTAAAATTTAGATTTCAAATTCACTATTTGGGTCCCAGCAGGAGAATTGTGTCCAAGTCTGGGCACCACACTTTAGGAAGTATCTGCAGCTTTGGAGAGGGTGCAGAAGAGGATTTACTAGAATGGTTACAGAGATGTGGGATTGTAGTTACCGTGATAGACTGGAGAAACTGGGGCTGTTCGTCTCAGTGTCCAGAAGCTGAAGAGGAGAATTGAGGGAGGTGCTTAAAGCCATGAAGGATTTAGATCGAAGGATTTAAACATTCACTGCCTCCACCACCGGCGCACCGTGGCTACCGTCTACAAGATGCACTGCAGCAACTCGCCAAGGCTTCATCAGGAGCTCATCCCAAACCCGCGACCTCTGCCGCCTCGAAGGACAAGGGCAACAGGCGCGTGGGAACACCACCACCTCCACGTTCCCCTCCAAGTCACACACACCATCCCGACTTGGAAATATATCGGCCGTTCCTTCATCGTCTCTGGGTCCAAACCCAGGAACCCCCTCCCTAACAGCACTGTGGGAGCACCTTCACCACACGGACTGCAGCGGTTCAAGCAGGTGGCTCACAACCAGCTTGTCAAGGGGCCATTCGGGACGGGCAATAAATCCTGGCCTTGCCCACATCCCAGGAATGAATAATAGAAAAGTTGGAATACATTGCCGGATAGCCTGATGGAAACAGATTCAATAGTAACCTTCAGAAGGGAATTGGATGAAAACATGATGGAAAAAAAACCGCAACGGTGTGGAGAAAGACTAACTGGATTTCTGTTTGAAAGAACAAGCGCAGATTCGATGGGCCGAGTGGCCGCCTTCTGTGCTATACTGTTCTGTGATTCTGTGATATTCCTACACTCAGTCATTCTATCAGAATATTTATCAGATAATATTCAATATATTATGAAAATACATTTGATATTCAACATTTATAGATTCAGGATTAATATCTTCATTATTGACATATACATATATATATATATATATAAATAATGTTATAGGTTTATCAATGAAGAACCAAGAACACCAAATTATTTCGAATCGAATTTAACCCCAGGATTAAGACACTGACCATCCAGTGTCCCCACCCTCTACACTCAGTGTTCACCTGGGGACTGAGATACCCCATGGTATCTCCCACTGACCATCCAGTGTCCTCACCCTCTACACTCAGTGTTCACCCAGGGACTGAGACACCCCATGGTATCTCCCACTGACCATCCAGTGTCCCCACCCTCTACACTCAGTGTTCACCCGGGGACTGAGATACCCCAAGGTATCTCCCACTGACCATCCAGTGTCCCCACCCTCTACACTCAGTGTTCACCTGGGGACTGAGATACCCCATGGTATATCCCACTGACCATCCAGTGTCCCCACCCTCTACACTCAGTGTTCACCTGGGGACTGAGGTACCCCATGGTATCTCCCACTGACCATCCAGTGTCCCCACCCTCTACACTCAGTGTTCACCCAGGGACTGAGATATCCCATGGTATCTTCCACTGACCTTCCAGTGTCCCCACCCTCTACACTCAGTGTTCACCCGGGGACTGAGATACCCCATGGTATCTCCCAGTGACCATCCAGTGCCCCCCTCTCTACACTCAGTGTTCACCCGGGGACTGAGATACCCCATGGTATCTCCCACTGACCATCCAGTGTCCCCACACTCTACACTCAGTGTTCACCCGGGGACTGAGGTACCCCATAGTATCTCCCACTGACCATCCAGTGCCCCCACCCTCTACACTCAGTGTTCACCTGGGGACTGAGATACCCCATGGTATCTCCCACTGACCATCCAATGTCCCCACCCTCTACACTCAGTGTTCACCCAGGGACTGAGATACCCCACGGTATCTCCCACTGACCATCCAGTGTCCCCACTCTCTACACTCAGTGTTCACCCGGGGACTGAGATACCCCATGGTATCTCCCAATGACCGTCCAGTGTCCCCACCCTCTACACTCAGTGTTCATCTGAGGACTGAGTTACCCCATGGTATCTCCCACTGACCATCCAGTGTCCCCAATCTCTGCACTCAGTGTTCACCTGGGGACTGAGATACCCCATGGTATCTCCCACTGACCATCCAGTGTCCCCAATCTCTGCACTCAGTTTTCACCCAGGGACTGAGATACCTCATGGTATCTCCCACTGACCATCCAGTGTCCCCACCCTCTACACTCAGTGTTCACCGGGGGACTGAGATACCCCATGGTATCTCCCACTGACCATCCAGTGTCCCCACCCTCTACACTCAGTGTTCACCTGGGGACTGAGATACACCATGGTATCTCCAACTGACCATCCAGTGTCCCCACTCTCTACACTCAGTGTTCACCTGGGGACTGAGATACCCCATGGTATCTACCACTGTCCATCCAGTGTCCGCACCCTCTACACTCAGTGTTCACCTGGGGACTGAGACATCCCATGGTATCTCCCACTGACCATCCAGTGTCCCCACTCTCTACACTCAGTGTTCACCCAGGGACTGAGATACCCCATGGTATCTCCCACTGACCATCCAGTGTCCCCAACCTCTGCACTCAGTGTTCACCTGAGGACTGAGATACCCCATGGTATCTCCCACTGACCATCCAGTGTCCCCACCCTCTACACTCAGTGTTCATCTGAGGACTGAGATACCCCACGGTATCTCCCACTGACCATCCAGTGTCCCCACCCTCTACACTCAGTGTTCACCTGGGGACTGAGATACCTCATGATATCTCCCACTGACCATCCAGTGTCCCCACTGTCTACACTCAGAGTTCACCTGGGGACTGAGGTACCCCGTGGTATCTCCCACTGACCATCCAGTGTCTCCACCCTCTACACTCAGTGTTCACCTGGGGACTGAGATACTCCATGGTATCTCGCACTGACCATCCAGTATCCCCACCCTCTACACTCAGTGTTCACCTGGGGACTGAGATACCCCATGGTATCTCCCACTGTGGAAATTAATTTTTATCTAAGCTGATACCATACGGTATTTGTGTGCCTTTTGATCAAAATGGAGTCCTGGCCCTTCCAGAACTTTCTGCATTTTAGCAGTCAGCTTGCATAAACAGCTAAACCTGGTTTGAGATGGCTGATGGCCATCAGACAGCTCGCAGACAAGTCATGCTGAGACAAGTAACCCCCCTCCCCCATGGTGCTCTCCTATTGTCTACACTACAGGAGTTCCATGTCACCCCACCCTTATCTTCTAGCCATTATCTCTTTCCGAGACCTCATCCATTTGATGCAAACACACAAACTGACCAGGAAATTGGAACAACCCTGACACAATGCAAGACAGGTAATAGCTCATTACCACACTCTCATCGAGTGATGGCCGGCTGGCCAACAAAAAACCCTGACAAAAGGAAATATCTGGATACCATGTCAGGACCAGGATATAGTAATTAACTCTTTATCTGTATTCACTGACTGTGAGACAGAGCAATACACAGGGAGAGGCCAGAACTTGGGTTTTACTGTATAAATATTTTGTTAAACTGAACCATAGTGGAGGTGTTCACTTAGCCCTTGACTGAGTGTGACCTATCCCTTGCGAGCAAGTAAATTAAAGAAACTTCTACCGGAGCTGTAATTGTCGGAGTCATTCTTTTCGGAGGTCGAGATTTCGACACCACTGACCATCCAGTGTCCCCCCCCCCCTCTACACTCAGTGTTCACCTGGGGACTGAGATACCCCATGGTATCTCCCACTGACCATCCAGTGTCCCACTCTCTACACTCAGTGTTCCCCTGGGGACTGAGATACCCCATGGTATCTCCCACTGACCATCCAGTGTCCCCACCCTCTACACTCAGTGTTCACCTGGGGACTGAGATACCCCATGGTATCTCCCACTGACCATCCAGTGTCCCCACCCTCTACACTCAGTGTTCACCTGGGGACTGAGATACCCCATGGTATCTCCCACTGACCATCCAGTGTCCCCCCCGCTACACTCAGTGTTCACCTGGGGACTGAGATACCCCATGGTATCTCCCACTGACCATCCAGTGTCCCCCCCTCTACACTCAGTGTTCACCCAGGGACTGAGGTACCCCATGGTATCTCCCACTGACCATCCAGTGTCCCCACTCTCTACACTCAGTGTTCACCTTGGGACTGAGATACCCCATGGTATCTCCCACTGACCATCCAGTGTCCCCACTCTCTACACTCAGTGTTCACCTGGGGACTGAGATACCCCATGGTATCTCCCACTGATCATCCAGTGTCCCCCCCTCTATACTCAGTGTTCACCTGGGGACTGAGATACCCCATGGTATCTCCCACTGACCATCCAGTGTCCCCCCCTCTACACTCAGTGTTCACCTGGGGACTGAGATACCCCAAGAGGTCTATCTGTGAGCAGTGAGTTGGAGGGGAGGCTGAGCTGGGAGACAGATTGGAACCTGGTTTAGAGAAGGAGGAGAGGATCCAGGTTTAATTTGGGGGAGTTTTTACCAGGGCGGAGAGTGAGACTGAGGTTATTGGTGCTTCAGGGGTACAAGCCGCTGTGTAACATTAACTGTGCTTTAGATTAACATTAAACACCTTTCTGTCACTCAGTCACAGACTCCGCACTCACTGACCCGTGTGTAAATCACACAGTCCTGGACCAGCCCTGGAGGAGCACGGATTGTGGTTTGACTGACTGCATCGGAACCAAACAGTGTGATTGGGACCTTGTCCAAGGATGGTACAGATTTAAAAGGTAACGTGAGGGGGAAGTGACAGATAAACTGATCAATAAACCAGGAGTAAATGTCCTGAAGAGAGCAAAGTGTGAGATTAGGAAGCGGTTGTGTAGAGAGAGCGGGACCATCAGTCAGAGCAATGGGGCAGGGAGTGGATACAGGGATAGTGGAACAGCTTCTTTCAGTTGATCATTGAATCAGTTCAGGGACTGACTGACTCTGTGTGATTGTTGTTTCAGTTCTGGCGGATGGAAGATTCCGGAGACTGCGGTCCCAGAAAATCACTGCTCCACAAACTTCCCAGGCTGGTTAAACGGTACTTTCAGACGTTATAAGCTCAGATTTACATTCACTGTCCAGCACTGTTCACCTCGGTTACATTCTTCAATATTTATAATCCTCATTTCAGGAGCTCATCCCACCGTGGGACAGGGAGAAGTGACGAGGACAGTGTGTTTTAACTGGGATAGAACTCCCTGCGACTGGACCCTGGAGATAAAGATCAAAAACTGCACCAGTTACTCCGTTTACCAGTTGAAGCCGACAAACTGTAACTTGGCTTTTTGCACAGGTACATTGCCGATTGTGAATGACCCAGAGGGGTGACCCTGGGATGTCCCGTGAAAGCAACACCAATAAGAAAGTTACACGCCCCTTCTGGTTGTATGGGACACAACAGACAAAGTGTCTGAAACACAAAGTGATCTTTTCACCAAAGCTCCAGGGAGCTGAATCAGACTCTGCTCTGTGTGTGTGTCGGGCGCTCTGTTCCCTGGGGTGCCCAGTGATGGCGATAGACCCCCAGTATAGGGCTGGGACCCCCACGCTCCCTCTCCAAGATTTACAGGTCCCGGGGAGTGGGATTGCGATATTCGGGGTTATAGAAAGACAATCTCCGGGCTTCATTATCAGCCTGATGAACTGTCCGGGTGTTCTCCACTCTCGCCTGTCTCTCTTCCTTTGTTACAGATCCCGAGACATCCCCAACTCAGGGGCCTGAGGAACAATCGACTCTCGAATCCACTGCCCGTCCATCCACTATCCCAGCGGGGTCTACAGCCCCAGGTATCTGCCTTGTGGGGTCCATTCTACACAGACTGTTCACCCAGTGTAACTGCTGAAATACTCAGTCCCTCAGAGTCATCCAGTCTCATACCGAGGGGAGTGGGATGAGGAGACGGAGATGAGTGGGATGAAAAGACTGAGGGGAGTAGGCTGAGGGGACTGAGGTGAGTGGGATGAAAAGACTGAGGGGAGTAGGCTGAGGGGACTGAGGGAGTGGGATGTAGTGACTGAGGGGAGTGGAATGGGACGATAATGGGTTAGTGTCCTTTCGAGAAGGAAATCTGCCGTCCTTACCCGGTCTGGCCTATATGTGACTCCAGACCCACAGCAATGTGGTTGACTCTGAACTGCCCTCTGAAATTGCCCAACGAGACACTCAGTTCTATTCAAGAAGATGGCACCCCACCTCTTTCTTAATGGCGATTAGGAATGGGCAACAAATTCTGGCCTTGCCATTGACTCCCACATGCTGGGACTGAATAAAACAATAATACAGTGAGTGAGGCGAGTGGGATGTAGAGTCTGAGGGGCATGGGATTGGATGATTCTGCGTTATACAAAGACTGGTGTCTGACAATCTCCGGGGATCTAGTACCAGCCTGATGATCTGTTCTGGGGTTCCCCACTCTGCACTCTCCCATGTCTCTCTTCCTTTATTACAGATACCGAGACATCCCCAACTCAGGGGCCCGAGGAACAATCAACTCGAGAATCGACTGAGCGTCCACCCACTATCCCAGTGGGGTCTGAGGACTCAGGTATCTGCCTTGTGGTGTCCATTCTAACTGTTCCTTGCTCCCACTGTAACTACATAAATATTCAGTCCCGCAGATTAATTCCGGTCTCTTACTGAGGGGAGTGGGATGTAGTGACCGAGGGGAGTGGGATGTAGTGGCCGAGGGGAGTGGGATGTAGTGACCGAGGGGAGTGGGATGTAGTGACCGAGGGGAGTGGGATGTAGTGACTGAGGGGAGTGGGATGTAGTGACTGAGGGGAGTGGGATGTAGTGACTGAGGGGAGTGGGATGTAGTGACCGAGGGGAGTGGGATGTAGTGACTGAGGGGAGTGGGATGTAGTGACTGAGGGGAGTGGGATGCAGTGACCGAGGGGAGTGGGATGTAGTGACTGAGGGGAGTGGGATGTAGTGACTGAGGGGAGTGGGATGTAGTGACCGAGGGGAGTGGGATGTAGTGACCGAGGGGAGTGGGATGTAGTGACCGAGGGGAGTGGGATGGGGTTATTATGGGTTATATAAATACTAAGTCAATCAGCGAAGTAAATCTACTGTCCTTACCTGCTCTGGACTTTATACGTCTCCCGACCCACAGCAATGTCTTGGAAACTTAACTGCTCTCTGAAATTAGCCAGTCACTCTGTCGTATTCACGAAGACGGCTCATGACCAACGTCTCTCGGGCAATTAGAGATGGGCAATAAATGCCGGCTTGCCAGTGTCGCCCACAACCCAGGACCGAATAAAAAATGCAGTGACTGAGGGGAGTGGGTTTGGTGATTCTGGGTTCTATAAAGTCTGGTTTCTAACAATCGACGTGGGTATCTGCCGTGTAGGGTCCATTCGACGCAGACTGTTCACCATCATCACTGTATCTCTCTCTGTCTGGCTCTCTTTCTCTCTGTGGTCCTGTCTGCATCCCTCTGCGTCCCTTCCTGGATCTCTGTCTCTCTCTGTCCATCTCTTTTTCTCTCTGTGTCCCAGTCTCTATCACGATGTCTCTTCCTCTCTGTGCCCCTGCCTTTAACTCTCTCTCTGTCTGTCTGCCTCTCCTTCCTGTCATCTCCGTCTCTCTCTCCCTCCTGTCATCTCCGTCTCTCTCTCCCTCCTGTCCTCTCTCTCTGTCTGTCTGCCTCTCCTTTCTGTCCTCTTCGTTTCTCTCTCCCCCCTGTCCTCTCCGTCTCTCTTTCCCTCCTGTCCTCTCTCCAGTCCATCAACCAGTCAGAATCCCAGTGAAATTCAGGTTGTTTTTATTTGACCCTCGAACTCCGGGACTGTTTTACATCAGTGGACGCTCTGAGCACACCTAACTTTCAGGAGGATTTTGTTGAGGTTGAGGACATTTCAGATTCTCAACAATTCCTGGAAATGAAAACCCTCCCTCTGTCTTAGTCAGGCGCAAAGAGATCGGGCCCGAGTCTCCCAAAGCAGGTCTGTGCTCACAGAGCCATCACTGTCAGTCACTGACTTTGCCCGGTCGGTGCTGTCACAACACAAGGTGCTGTCTCTTGTATTCACTGTAAAATCACTGGGACCAACACGGGAACATATCATATGCTGCTTCACTAATCTTCTCGCTCTCACAACTCCCCCTCACTCTCGCTGATGTCATCTCTCTGTTTATCTCCCTTTCTTTCTGTCTGTCTCTTTCCACATCTCTCTGACTCTCTCACTCTCTATCTCTGTCTCTCTCCGGGTTTGTGACTCTCTCTCTGTCTTTCCCGTTCTCTTTGTCGCTCTCTCTATATATGTTTTCTCACTCCCTCACTCTCTACTGCTGTCTCATTCTGCCTCTTCGTTTCTCTCTCTCTCTATTTTCAATTTCTCTATGTCTCTCTATCTCTCTCCAAGACTATCTCTCTCTCTCTCTCTCTGCAACTCTCGTTCTGTGTGCCTGTCTCTCGTCCTCTTGCTCTCTCGCACCTCTCGTTCTCTGTATATTTGTCTCTCCCTGACTCTCGGCCTGTCTCGGTCTCCGTCTCCCTCTCCCTCTCTCTCTGTCTCTATCTCTCCAGGTCTCTCTACCTCTTTCTCCATCTCTGTGTGTAGCTTTCTCTCTCTGCCTCTCTCTGTCTATCTCTCTGCCTCCCTCACTGTCTCACTTTTTCTCTGTCTCCATCTCTCTATATCTCTCTAACTCTTTCTCTATCTCTGTGTGTAGCTCAATCTCTATCTGCCTCTCTCTGTCTATCTCTCTCCTTGTCTCGTTCTGCCTCTCTCTGTCTGTCTCTCTCACGGTCTCTCTCCTTGTCTCTCTCTGACTTTCGATCTGTCTCGCTCTCCCTCTTTCTCTCTAACACTCTCTCTCTGCCTCTCTCTGTCTCTCTCTCTCTCTCACTATCTCTCTCCTTGTCTCTCTCTGACTCTCGATCTGTCTCGCTCTCCCTCTGTCTCTCTAACTCTCTCTCTCTCTCTGCCTATCTCTGTCTCTCTCTCTCTCACTATCTCTCTCCTTGTATCTCTCTGACTCTCTATCTGTCTCTCTAACTCTCTCTCCAGCACTCTCTCTCTCTGTCTATCTCTCTCAATGTCTCCCTCCTTGTCTCTCTCTGACTCTCGATCTGTCTCGCTCTCCCTCTGTCTCTCTAACTCTCTCTCTCTCTGCCTCTCTCTGTCTCTCTCTCTCACCCACTATCTCTCTCTTTGTATCTCTCTGACTCTCTATCTGTCTCTCTAACTCTCCCTCTAACACTCTCTCTCTCTCTGTCTATCTCTCTCACTGTTTCCCTCCTTGTCTCTCTCTGACTCTCGATCTGTCTCGCTCTCCCTCTGTCTCTCTAACTCTCTCTCTCTCTCTGCCTATCTTTCCCTCTCACTGAAAGATGGGGCAAATGTGGGAGAGCTCAGTCACTGAGTACGTTGAAGACAGAGGTGGAAAGTGTTGGGGTACAGAGGGACAGGGGGACAGTGGGGGAAGGTGGAGTTGAGGCCGATGATTGACCATGATCCTGCTGAATGGCGGAGCAGGCTCGAGGGGCCGAATGGTCGACTCCTGCTGCTGTTCCTTATGTCCTTATGAGAAAGTCACAAAGGAAGAAAATAAATCTTATCGGAAGAGGGGACAGGAGGAGACGAAATAGGGCGAGAGAAAAACATAGAAGCATAGAAAATAGGTTCAGGAGTCGGCCATTCGGCCCTTCGAGCCTGCACCACCATTCAATAAGATCATGGCTGATCATTCCCTCAGTAACCCTTTCCTGCTTTCTCTCCATACCTCTCGATCCCTTTGCCGTAAGGGCCACATTTAACTCCCTCTGGAATATATCCAATGAACTGGTCCCAACAACTCTCTGCGGCAGGGAATTCCACAGGTTCACTACAGTTTCTCCTCATCTCGGTCCTAAATGTCTTACCCCTTATCCTTAGATTGTGACCCCTGGTTCTGGACTTCCCCAACATCGGGAACATTCTTCCCGCATCTGGCCTTGCCAGTGACTCCCACATGCTGGGACTGAATAAAACAATAATACAGTGAGTGAGGGGAGTGGGACATAGAGACTGAGGGACATGGGATTGGATGATTCTGCGTTATACAAACACTGGTGTCTGACAATCTCCGGGGATCTAGTACCAGCCTGATGATCTGTTCTGGGGTTCTCCACTCTGCACTCTCCCATGTCTCTCTTCCTTTATTACAGATACCGAGACACCCCCAACTCAGGGGCCCGAGGAACAATCGACTCGAGAATCGACTGAGCGTCCAGCCACTATCCCAGCGGGGTCTGAGGACTCAGGTATCTGCCTTGTGGGGTCCATTCTAACTGTTCCTTGCTCCCACTGTAACTACATAAATATTCAGTCCCGCAGATTAATTCCAGTCTCTTACTGAGGGGAGTGGGATGTAGTGACCGAGGGGAGTGGGATGTAGTGACCGAGGGGAGTGGGATGTAGTGACCGTGGGGAGTGGGATGTAGTGACTGAGGGGAGTGGGATGTAGTGACTGAGGAGAGTGGGATGTAGTGACCGAGGGGAGTGGGATGTAGTGACCGAGGGGAGTGGGATGTTGTGACCGAGGGGAGTGGGATGGGGTTATTATGGGTTATATAAATACTAAGTCCTTCAGGGAAGTAAATCTACTGTCCTGACGTGCTCTGGACTTTATATGTCTCCCGACCCACAGCAATGTCTTGGAAACATAACTGCTCTCTGAAATTAGCCAGTCACTCTGTCGTATTCACGGAGGCGGCTCACGACCAACGTCTCTCGGGCAATTAGAGATGGGCAATAAATGCCGGCTTGCCAGTGTCGCCCACAACCCAGGACCAAATAAAAAATGCAGTGACTGAGGGGAGTGGGTTTGGTGATTCTGGGTTCTATAAAGTCTGGTTTCTAACACTCGACCTGGGTATCTGCCGTGTCAGGTCCATTCTACGCAGACTGTTCACCATCATTACTGTATCTATCTCTGTCTGTCTCTCTTTCTCTCTGTGTTCCTCTCTCTATCATAATGTCACTTCCTCTCTGTGCCCCTGCCTGTATCTCTCTCTCTGTCTGTCTGCCTCTCCCTCCTGTCCTCTCTCTCTCTCTCTCCCTCCTGTCCTCTCTCTCTCTCTCTCCCTCCTGTCCTCTCTGTCTCCCTCTCCCTCATCTCCTCTCTGTCTCTCTCTCCCTCCTGCCCTCTCTCTCTCTCTCCCTCCTGTCCTCTCTCTCTCTTTCTCCCACCTTTCCTCTCTCTCTCTCTCCCTCTTATCCTCTCTCTCTGCCTCTCCCTCCTATCCTCCTCTATCTCTCTCTCCCTCCTGTCCTCCTCTATCTCTCTCTCCCTCCTGTCCTCCTCTATCTCTCTATCCCTCCTGTCCTCTCTGTCTCTCTCTCCCTCCTGTCCTCCTCTATCTCTCTATCCCTCCTGTCCTCTCTGTCTCTCTCTCCCTCCTGTCCTCTGTCACTCTCTCCCTCCTGTCCTCTCTGTCTCTCTCTCCCTCCTGTCTTCTCTGTCTCTCTCTCCCTCCTGTCCTCTGTCACTCTCTCCCTCCTGTCCTCTCCCTCTCACCCTCCCTCCTGTCATCTCTGTCTCTCTCTCCCTCCTGTCCTCTCTGTCTCTCTCTCCCTCCTGTCCTCTCTCCAGTCCATCAACCAGTTAGAATCCCACTGAAATTCAGCTTGTCTTTATTTGACCCTCGAACTCGGGGACTGTTTTACATCAGTGGACGCTCTGATCACACCCAACTTTCAGTAGGATTTTGTTGAAGGTGAGAACATTTCAGGGAAATGAAATCCCTCCCTGTGTCTTAGTCAGGCGCAAATAGATCGGGCTCGAATCTCCCCAAAAGGTGTGTGCTCGCAGAGCCATCACTGTCAGTCGTAGAAAAATAGAAACATAGACAATAGGTGCAGGAGTCGGCCATTCGGCCCTTGGAGCCTGCACCACCATTCAATAAGATCATGGCTGATCATTCTCTCAGTACCCCTTTCCTGCTTTCTCTCCATACCCCTCGATCCCTTTAGCTGCAAGCACCATATCTAACTCCCTCTGGAATATATCCAATGAACTGGCCTCCACAACTCTCTGCGGTAACTGTATCTGTCAGTCACTGATTTTGCCCGGTCGGTGCTGTCGCAACACAAGGTGCTGTCTCTTGTATTCACTGTAAAACCACTGGGGCCAACACGGGAACATATCATATGCTGCTTCACTAATCAGCTCTTGGCTTCCATCACAACTCCCCCTCACTCTCGATGATTAATCTCTCTGTTTATCTCCCTTTCTTTCTGTCTGTCTCTTTCCACATCTCTCTGACTCTCTCACTCTCTATCTCTGTCTCTCTCCATGTTTTTGACTCTCTCTCTGTCTTTCCCGTTCTCTTTGTCGCTCTCTCTATATATTTTTTCTCACTCCCTCACTCTCTACTGCTGTCTCATTCTGTGTCTTCGTCTCTCTCTCTCCATTTTCTATTTCTGTCTGTCTTCCTATCTCTTTCCAAGACTATCTCCCTCTCTCTCTCTCTGCACCTCTCATTCTGAGTGTCTGACTCTCGTCCTCTTTTTCTATCGTGCTTTCTCGTGCTCTGTATATTTGTCTCTCCCTGACTCTCTGCATCTCTCACTGTTTCCCTTTCTCTCTGTCTCTATCTCTCCAGGTCTCTCTAATTCTTT
>NW_027252585.1:0-23491 GCF_044704955.1 Pristiophorus japonicus | reverse complement strand
GGTAAGGCACATTAGCTGGCCCTTGCTGTCTGCTGGGGAGCTCTGTCCTGTGTCGCAGGGGGATCAAGTTACAACTTGCAAAGTCAGTGAGACCTTGTGATGGGCGGTTCCAATTACACATTCCTGTGAAACTTCAGGGTGTGGTTTATCCTCCAAGGCAACCAATCAGAAACAAAGGATGGAGCATGTTGGTCATTGCAGTACAAATGACAACTGCATCCATCCTTTTATCGATCTCAGATTTAAAATTATGATCCTCTCTGAAGTATGTCTACTTTAATAAGTATCAATCCATCCAACAACTTATATTTATATAGCACCTTTCTCATAGTGAAACATCCCAAGGTTAAAAATTTTGACACCAAGCTGCACAAGTAGAAATTAGCGCAGGTAACCAAAAGCTTGGTCAAAGAGGTAGGTTTTGTCTTGAAGGAGGAAAGAGAGGTAGCGAGACGGAGAGGTTTAAGCAGGGTGTTCCAGTGTTTGGGCCCTAGGCAACAGAAGCACTGCCTCCAATGGTTGAGCGATTATAATCAGGGATGCTCAGGAGGGCAGAATTAGAGGAGCACAGACATCTCGGCGGGGGGGGGGGGGGGGGGGGTTGTGGGGCTGGAGGAGATTACAGAGATAGAGAGGAGCGAGGCCATGGGGGAATTTGAAAATAAGGATGAGAATTTTGAAATCCAGCACTATTATATTTTTAAAAACATAATAGTATTGACTAAACACATTGTTATTCTTAATTATTGTGAGCAGAATATAGCCCTGGAGAAACAGTAATCACAGCATCAAGGATGCAAAATTGTGAAAACAGTCATCCAAGACTTTGTTTCATTCTGATTTTATATTTTAAGTCCATCAATCTAAAATTGGTAAAACAAAGGATTCTCTGAACATAATCAAGTTGCAGAACTGAGCAAAAAGGTAATAGATCTTCAGCAGAAATTCAGACCACAATCAGTGCGTTTTCTCCCGAATTCACATTAGAAAGAACTTGGAATTATATCGTGTCTTTCATGACCCCAGAACGCCCCAAAGCACTTTAGTCAATTAAGTGCTTTTTTGAAATGTAGTGTAATGTAGGAAACGCAACAGCCAATTTCCGCACAGCAAGGTCCCGTGGAATGTTTTACATCCACCTGAGAGGGCAGATGTACTCTCTCAGTACTACACTGGAGTGTCAGTCTAGATTTTGTGTTTGTGTATAGTATGGGACTTGAACCCACAACCTTCTGGCTCAGAAGCGAGAGTGCTAGCCACCGAGCCATGGCTGCTTCGCAATGAGGGAAAATATGATTGAACTTTCCAAAAGTCACAAGGAAAAAACCTCCCTGAAAACTCTACTGCTGTCACAAGCAACATTTTAAGACGGAAGTTAGATTAGCTCCTCCCTAATCAAAATATCATCCCTCTACCATAATTAGGGGGTGGGGGGGGAACGCACCAATGGAAAAAAGCTGGATTTTACAGCACGACTCACTGGGCAGCAATCAGGAGCTGGAATCCCAGCTCTTTTCTTCCACCTACAGGATCAGGACCCAAGTCAAACCTGGGATGCTTAATACCATAAACATACTGCACATTTACCCCATAACCATTGGAGAGTGACTTTTTTTTTCATTTTGCCAAAATTGTTTTGCACAATAACAGCTGTCATTTATAATGGAAAAGTTAAATTAGCACAAAGACTATTTAAATGTTTTAGATTCCAAAGCAGTGTAAAATAAAGTTTAACATTAGTTATTATTGGGAATATATTGTAATAGCAGTGATGGATAATCAGGAATGCAGATTTGACTTAATTACAGGGCAGGCTTTCTCTCCTGCCTTTCAACAATCAAACACCGGGGGGGTTGGGATGAGTTGACAAGATGCCAAGGGAGGACCAGTGTCCATCCAGACCCCTTCCTTTAGTGAAATTCAACCTGATCATGCTCAACAGAAACCATTCTTCATGCATGCCAAAGTTTAAGGTCTAGTCTCCCCATGGCCCAATTAAGTCTCATAAAAACACTTACAGTTCAGTTATAAAAATATCCAATTCGGATAAACCCTGAACCGTCTTTTGCAAGCTCCAGTGTTACTACCTAGAGGGGGTTCTAAAGACTTTAATGCCCCCAAAGTGCTTTACAGTCAATGAAGTACTTTTGAAGTACAGCAGACTGTTGTGATGTAGGAAACAGAACGGCCAATTCGTGCACAGCAAGCTCCCACAGACCGCAATGCAATAATGGCCAGATAATCTGTTGGTTGAAGGATAAATATTGGCTAGGGCACTGGGGATAACTCCATCCTTCTTCGAATAATGCCACGGGATCTTTTCCATCCACTGGAGGGCAGACGGGCCCTCGGTTTAACGCCTCATCTGAAAGATGTTACCTCCGACAGTGCAGCACTCCCTCAGTATTGTGCCCAAATCCCGGGAGTGGGGACTTGAACCCACAACCTTCTGACTCGGAGGCGAGAGAGCGAGCCACTGTTTTTGAAGAGACTGGCATGTTGCTGGATTACAGGATTCAACATAAATAGCGCTTCCACAAAAAAAAAGACAGAAACCGCTGAAAATATTCCCTCGCTTCACAGAAACTTTAATCTTGCACCAGCACAGCCCGCCTCTTGTTCCGGTGCCTTCCCGCGCCCCAAGCCTCAGCTTTCCGGGCCCTTGCCGCCCTCCGGCCGCTCGTGGTTCGCGGGCCCCGGCTCCCGGGCCTTGCTGTGCCGCCGGCTGTACTGCTCGTAGATGGGCTTGTAGATGTACAGCCCGCCCGCCACCGCCAGCGCCAGCTGAGGCAGTGTCAGGCGGCCCGGGCCCATGGACGCCTTCGAAGCTCCGCGGTGTCGGTCCCGGTCCCGGCGGGCGTTCGGCGCTCACTCCGCGGCTCGCGGCCCTGCAATCGCCTCACACCGCGCCTGCGCAACCGCTCAGCCGGCCCCGTGCGGCTCACGTGGACGCGTTTGCGCCAATCGGAAGCCTCCAGGGTGCCCCGCCCCTCGGCGCCATTTTCCTGCCTGTTTCTGAACCCCAACCAAGACTTGTATTAATATATATATATCTCTAAAGATATACAAATTATACTTTCCTCTCCCCCTACACTGGCCTCAAAATCTGTTACAGCTCCAACTTTTTCCACTTCTGACCAAGGGTCATTGACCTGAAACTTTTAACTCCACAGACACTGCGCCTGACCGGTTGAGTCGCCCTCGAAGGACACCCTCAAAGCCTCCCTGACATCCCCACCGCCACCTGGGAGTCGCCGGCCAAAGACCAGCCCGCCCTAAAGTGGAGGAAGTGCATCCGGGAGGGCGCTGAGCACCTCGAGTCTCGTCGCCGCGAGCGTGCAGAAAACAACGCAGGCAGCGGAAAGAGCGTGCGGCAAACCACTCCCACCCACCCCTTCCCTCAGCGACTATCTGTCCCACCTGTGACAGGGACGGTGGCTCTCGTATGGGACTGTTCGGCCACCTAAGGACTCATTTTTAGAGTGGAAGTAAGTCTTCCTCGATTCCGAGGGACTGCCTATGACGATGATGAGTATTTCAAACATTTTCTGTTTTTATTTCAGATTCCAGCAGCCGCAATATTTTGCTTTTGTACTTGCATTTGTACGAGCACTTTTCTCGCCCAGCAGATATCCCAAAGCAAACGCGGCAGCCAATTTGCGCACAGCAAGCTCCCACAAATCACCACTGATGTTGAGTGATAAATATTGGCCAAGAAACAAGGGATAACTCCCCTGCTCTTCTTCAAAATAGTGCCATGTGATCTTTTACGTCCACCTGGATTAATGTCTCATCCGATAGTGCAGCACTTCCACCGTACTGCACTGGAGTGTCAGCCTAGATTTTTGTTGTCAAGTCTATGGAATGGGACTTAAACCTTTCTGACTCAACGGCGAGTCATATCCGTGTGGCTTATGACTTAAAGCAACTCCTTATGCCAGAATGCTGAGTAACATTTACCACCCAGTCATTCTAGTTCTACTCTCCCCGTCCCCCTCCCAAAATGGAAACATCTGCTCAATATTTACCGGATCAAACCCTTTTGTAATCTTGAAGACCTCTATTAGGCCACCCTTCAATCTTTTTTCTAGAGAAAAGAGCCCCAGCCTGTTCAATCTTTCCTGATAGTATAATTTTAGTAAATCTTTTTTGCATCTTCTACAGTGCCTCTATATCCTTTTTATAACAAGACCACCAGAGCTGTTTACAGTACTCCCAAGTGTGGTCTAACCAAGGTTCTTTCTACAAGTTTAACATAACTTCTCTGCTTTTCAATTTTACCCCTCTAGAAATTAACCCCAGCACATAGTTTGTTTTTTTAATGGCATTAGTAACCGGTTACTTTTGGTGATTTGTGTACCTGTACCCCCAGATCCCTCTGCTCCTCTACCCCATTTAGGCACTTATTTTACAAGCAGTATTTAGCCTTCTTATTCTTCCAATCAAAATGTTTTACCTCTTCTCTATCTTGAAGTTCATTTGCCATTCGCCCATCCTTCAAGTTTATTAATGTCTTTTTGTATTTTGTCGCAGTCCTCCTTTGTATGAACTACAACCTCCAATTTAGTGTCTTTCGCAAATTTTGAATTTGTACCTCCGATCCCAAGTTCAAATCATTTACGTAAATGTTGAAGAGGTCCCAGCACCTATCCTTGTTGAACACCACTTCCCACTTTTTGCCAGTCTGATTAACAACATTTAAACTACTCCGTTTTCTGTTTTGTATCCAGCTTGCTATCCATTTTCTGCTATTATAAGTTTAATTAATTCAGCTCTTCCTCTCTAGTTTCAAACCTTGAGTAGTGTTGTCAACCCTTCTGGAATGGGCCATGGATCTCTCCCGTGTTGCTACCAGATGTCCAGATCTTCGTGATTTAAATTTCAGCTGTGACAGAGGCCACCCCAACCCTTGCTCCATGACGTCACTGGCTGCTGCTGTAGGAAAGCCTACAGCTCGATGCCCTAAATATGTCAATTTAGGCAGTTTTTAAATAACACCAAGTAACATTACAGAGAAATTTGATAAAGAAGGAAAGATCCAAGTTGCTTTTTATCCCCGACTACAAAACTCCACACACTAAACAGTAACATGGACCATAAAGAGTTGATTCCTTCTGTGAGATATGCAGTGATTTAAATAACTGAGGTGTGTCAAGGGACTCATTTAATTTATCTACATGCAGTGGGTAAAGAAAACACTATTTTCACAGAACCAATCAAAAATATTTACTTACTGCTTGAGCGGATTTTCAAAACCCTCTTCCACACCTCCTACAACAGCAGAACTTCTGATTCATCAACAACATGGGACAGGAGTAAAGACATCTTACTGCAATCGTATCGGGCCCTGGTGAGACCGCACCTGGAGTATTGTGTACAGTTTTGGTCTTACCCAAGGAAGAATATACTTGCCATAGAGGGAGTGCAACAAAGGTTCACCAGACTGATTCCTGATATTGGGGGGGGGGGGGGGGGTGTTGTCTTGTGAGGATAGCTTGAGTAGACTAGGCCTATATTCTCTAGAGTTTAGAAGAATGAGAGGTGAAATATTACAAAATTCTTACAGGACTCATCAAGGTAGATGGAGGGAGATTGATTCCCTTGGCTGGGGAGTCTAGAACCAGGGGTCACACTCTCAGAATAAGGGGTTGACCATTTAGGACTGAAAGGAGAAAGTTCTTCACTCAGAGGGTGGTTGAATCTTTGGAATTCTCTACTCCACAGGGCTGTGGATGCTCAATCATTGTGTATATATTAGACTTTTTGAGATTAAGGGAATCAAGGGATTTGGGGATAGCAGGGGAGTAGAATTGAGGTACAGATTGAACCTCTCCGACATCACCCCTCGTCCGGCACCATTCCCGGCAGGGGGTCGGGTCTTTGTGTGAAAGCGGCAAGAGCGGCTGCAGCGTTGAATGTGGGATGGCCAGTGATCCGGAGAATCAGTGCCGGCCTCCTCCCTCTCTCACGACCCCCCCCCCCGCCGCACCCCCCACCCACAGCTCTCCGAGAGAGAGAGCCTGACACTCACAGACAACAGCAGCCATCGAGCTGCACGGCACCTGCTATTTTGCAGCATTCTGGCGTCGGCAGACCCGAGACCTGGGTTGAAGCAGCCAGGTCTCTTGGAGAGAGGTCGAGCCCAGCGGGGGTGTCGGGGCCCTGAAGAGGTCAGCGAGCAGCAGGAGGTGAGGTCGTCGGCCCGAGGACACAGTGTGGGTGTTGTTGGTGCCCCAAGTCAGCAGTACCCAGTAAGTCTGGGGGTGGAGTCCGGCAAAATCCCTTATCCGGCACAGGCCAGGTCCCAAGTTTGCTGGATAAGGGAGGTTCAACCTGTAGAAGATCAGCCATGATCTTATTAAAACCAGTGAAAAAGCTATTTCAAAACTACAGAATTTATTCATTTTTACAGTAAGCATATCCAACCCTGCAACTATACAGTAAACCAGATCTGTATACATGTAAAATATTTTAGGGCCCTGCCTGGTTGATAGATTCTTAAGCACATACAAACTCACAACACATGGCTGCTTCATAAACAAACACTGAGTTAAGCCATCACTTTTATTATCAACTGATTTTAACATTGTCATTTGCCTACAATTGTTCACTTTGTCAAATGGAAAAGGTATGTAACTGCAATGTAACTGAATTCAAATTAAAAGCATAACTCGTCTCTTTACCCCCAGAAATCTCAAGAGGTGAATGTATACATCTGCAAAATCATTCACATGAGGAAGGTAAAAATAAAAATAGGGCTAATTTTCACCATGGAATAAAATTACAATCTTCAAAAAAAAAGTTAAGAAATTCAGCACACCAATATTAATAATTTACACCTTGTGGAATTTACGTTCACATGATAGCAAATTACAAACTTGCTAAGGAAAAAGAGACTTGCATTTTCATGCATATACACCAGTACACGCAAAGACACAGTAAATACATTAAAGATCCTGCAACTTTAGTCTCTTACGTAATGCCAAACTATGTTTAGCGTAACATACTTGCACAATACAACTGCTAAGGAAGTTTTTGACCAGTACTTTGCAAATACAGATGGAAAATTATTAGTAAAACTACCTCTACTGTCTTATTATTCAAAGTCAAATGAGATGCATATTGTTTGAAAAAAGTGTCATCATTCTTAGGCATGTATCACAAACAGCAGTCAGATAGGTCTGAACATATTCAAACACACACTTATACAGCTTACACCTATTAATATTTTGGATCAAAAGGCATTGGGCCCAACTCAATTTCAACGTTCGCCATGTGTCTTCCATTGGTACGCCCTGGCTTGTTCCATTTACGTTCCCTGTGGTGATAATAAGCCTGCTGATGTTTCCTTTCATGTCTCTGATGTGTGGAGCCATCTGCATTTTTAGATGACTGCTTTCCATATTGTTGGTATTTATCAGCATCATAAAGCCGACTGCAAAGATCAAAAAGGAAAGTTCATTATTGCTTTTCAGTAAAATAACAAATGTTACTGTAATTGCTAACTGATCTTTGCACGCCCAATTCTGTAATAGCATTTCTGTAATAGTTATTAGAAGTGCTTTCACTATATTTGAAGCGGCAATATAATACTTGGAATATAATAATAGATGAATATATTCAAAAAGTTCATTTGACATTTTTGTACTAAAGTATAGGCAAAGTGAAGAGGGAACATGACAATACAACCCAGCAGCATTTGTAGGGACATTCTAACAGCCTACCACCAGTGAATATATATATCTATCCAGAGCCAATGAGAGTTATTTCAATGTTCTCTCTCTCACTGCAAGAAGGATCCTAAATGAAATAAATTTTGATACGATCAATCTATTTTCTCCTGAATAGGCATCCAAAGCACAAAACAAATAATTTAGGTCCAAATGACCATTGCACTTAGAGAGGGTGCACAGAGAGTATTGGCAGCTGAACGAGAGGGAGCTTACTCTGCATCTAAACCTTTATAACTGGGGACTATAATTGCTTAAGATACTTTGACAAAAGTGAAAAATATTTCACAGTTCAGCACTGACATCAATGAGTTCCATACAGCTGATATGGTGGCAATGGACTTAAACAAGTGAATAGCAGGCAAGTCTGTTCTGCATGATGATCAGGTGGCTTGCATAATAACACAATGCATCTGATTACCTTGAGCCACTGTCAGTCCAGTGTGTAAGCAATCATCCTTGCAGAGAATTCCATTCTGGTGGTCACAGATTGACATAGAAGATTTGGTTAATCAGAGCTTCTGAGGGTTAGTTATCGAGTGGTAAGCCCTAAACAGTATAATGATTGGTCAGGTATAGTATATTGTTGCCAGCCAAAGCAGAGTGGGCAGCACTGCATCACAGCGAGGGCTGATAGATGCTGTAGTTGGGCTCTAAAGTCCACGTTTTGGTGCCATGCAACAGCGTCGATAGCCTGAATGATTGAAGCTTCGATTACAGGCTCTGATCTCAGCATCAGAAGCCCCAGTGCTAAACAGTTGCCTGGTAATTTTGGCCTCAATCTTGGTACATCCAGTGCTCGGCACCTATCCCAAATCAGCAATTCATTAGTGCAACGCTTCACTGGCCATTACAAGCCTTCAGGACAGTAAGTTACAAGTACATTTCCTGCCTGCCACTGTACCCATCTGAGCTTTGGTTGCTTCAGTTCACCAGGGTACAATTCCAGGACCACTGTTGCTGCCTCTTGGCTAGAGTCCAACTTTGTCAATGCCACTTGCCTTGTCCCTCCATCGTCTCCTGCAGTTTTACACTTGCTCCCTCCCTCTTCAACACACGCTGCTCCGAATTCAACCAATCTCTGACTGCAAAAAGAATGCAAACCTCCAAAGGGTCTAAATGGAGCAAGTAAGCTGCCTGACACTGATTCACAGTAGAGGATGAATGGCACCAAGATCAAGTCACAACCGCGGCAAACCCTCTAAGCAGTTAGACATATTGCATAAAAGTAAGACAACGTAGATCACAGCAGACACGAACCGCTCAGATGTTCGAAGCTCCATATGGCAAAGTATTTGAGGCATATTGTGCACTAACACCCTAAAGCACTACACTCACCTGTACCCCGAGTCACTGCCTGCCCAGCAGTTCCAAACCACTACCCACAAAGGATACGAGAGTGATTGTCTCACACCATCAACTCCCAGACAACTTTGCACTACAGTCAACAGAACAGCCTCAAGTTTCTGGTCCTTCTATCATCAAACAGGCCCTGATTCCTGATCACCCCATCAGCCTGGTTTTCAAATCTCCTGAATGACTACCTTTGCTCACGAAACCTCCAACTCAATGGACCCCCCTAGCATTTCTAAGCTAGAGTTCCCCAGTCGGCTGCTTTTCATTCTGCTCTTTTCAATGACTGCAAAGTCCCAATGCAGGTTAAGCTTGTGGTGTACGGATAGTACATTTAAACAGTTCTCCATTCTGGTTCAAAACTCAAAAACCTTTCAACAAAAAGTTTTCCTCCGGCCCACATCATCCCGATCATGGAACCTCTTTTCTCCTCTTGCTACTCCTCATTGGCTATACAGTGGACATGTGCTTTCAGTGTGGTACAAGGATCTACACAGAGCAGCAGCATCATACCAGACACCTTGATGTTGAAGATATCCAAGTGCAGTGCCACGTACTAAGCTTACTCGTCAACTTGTTAATCCAGATCCTCATATGAGGGGTTTTGCAAAGCAAGTACCCAAACTCCACACTTGATCAGCTCCGCAGGGCGGGCCACATTGTCCGCATGTCAGACAGGAGACTCCCAAAGCAAGCGCTCTACTCGGAACTCCTTCATGGCAAACGAGCAAAGGTGGACAGAGGAAACGTTACAAGGACATCCCCAAAGCCTCCCTGATAAAGTGCAACATCCCCACCGATAGCTGGGAGTCCCTGGCCAAACACCGCCCTAAGTGGAGGAAGTGCATCCGGGAGGGTGCTGAGCAAAAGGCAAAAAGCAAAAAGGGTCACATTACAGCAAAATCCTAAAGGGGAAAAGTGTGTTAAAAAGACAAGCCTGAAGGCTCTGTGCCTCAATGTGAGGAGTATTCAGAATAAGGTGGACGAATTAACTGCGCAGATAGCAGTTGACGGATATGATGTAATTGGCATCACGGAGACATGGCTCCAGGGTGACCAAGGCTAGGAACTCAACATTCAGGGGTATTCAACATTGAGGAAGAATAGACAGAAAGGAAAAGGAGGTGGGGTGGCACTGCTGGTTAAAGAGGAAATTAATGCAAAAGTAAGGAAGGACATTAGTTTGGATGATGTGGAATCTGTATGGGTGGAGCTACGGAATACCAAAGGGCAGAAAACGCTAGTGGGAGTTGTGTACAGACCACCAAACAGTAGTAATGAGGATGGGGACAGCATCAAAACAAGAAATTAGGGATGCGTGCAATAAAGGTACAGCAGTTACCATGGGCGACTTCAATCTACATATTGACTGGGCTAACCAAACTAATAGCAATGCGGTGGAGGAGGATTTCCTGGAGTGTATTAGGGATGGTTTTCTAGACCAATATGTCAAGAAACCAACTAGAGGGCTGGCCATCCTAGACTGGGTGATGTGTAATGAGAAAGGACTAATTAACAATCTTGTTGTGCGAGGCCCCTTGGGGAAGAGTGACCATAATATGGTAGAATTCTTTATTAAGATGGAGGGTGACACAGTTAATTCAGAGACTAGGGTCCTGAACTTGGGGAAAGGTAACTTCGATGGTATGAGACATGAATTGGCTAGAATAGACTGGAGAGTGATACTTAAAGGGTTGATGGTGGATAGGCAATGGCAAACGTTTAAAGATCATATGGATGAACTTCAACAATTGTACATCTCTGTCTAGAGTAAAAATAAAACGGGGAAGGTGACTCAACCGTGGCTAACAAGGGAAATTAAGGATAGTGTTAAATCCAAGGAAGAGGCATATAAATTGGCCAGAAAAAGCAGCAAACCTGAGGAGTGGGAGAATTTTGTAATACAGCAGAGGAGGACAAAGGGTTTAATTAGGAGGGGGAAAATAGAGTACGAGAGGAAGCTTGCTGGGAACATAAAAACTGACTGCAAAAGCTTCTATAAATGAAGAGAAAAAGATTAGTGAAAACAAATGTAGGTCCCTTGCAGTCAGATTCAGGTCAATTTATAATGGGGAACAAAGAAATGGCGGACCAGTTGAACAAATACTTTGGTTCTGTTTTCACGAAGGAAGACACAAATAACCTTCCGGGAGAAGGAGGAACTGAAGGATATCCTTATAAAGCAGGAAATTGTGTTAGGGAAATTGATGGGATTGAAGCCCGATAAATCCCCATGGCCTGATAGTCTGCATCCCAGAGGACTGAAGGAAGTGGCCATCGAAATAGTGGATGCACTGGTGATCATTTTCCAACAGTCTATCGAATCTGGATCAGTTCCCATGGACTGGAGGGTAGTTAATGTAACGGATAATTATAGACCGGTTAGCCTGACATCAGTAGTGGGGAAAATGTTGGAATCAATTATTAAAGATGAAATAGCGGCGCATTTGGAAAGCAGTGACAGGATCGGTCTAAGTCAGCATGGATTTATGAAAGGGAAATCATGCTTGACAAATCTTCTGGAATTTTTTGAGGATGTAACTAGTAGAGTGGAGAAGGGAGAATCAGTGGATGTGGTGTATTTGGACTTTCAAAAGGCTTTTGACAAGGTCCCACACAAGAGATTGGTGTGCAAAATCAAAGCACATGGTATTGGGGGTAATGTACTGACATGGATAGAGAACTGGTTGGCAGACAGGAAGCAGAGAGTCGAGATAAATGGGTCCTTTTCAGAATGGCAGGCAGTGACTAGTGGGGTGCCGCAGGGCCGGCCCGTTCAGCCTTCGGTCCCGAAAGGCCTGCCTGAAGCACTTTCACACAGGTAGGAAGATGGTTTATTTAATCTTTTCTTTGCTTATAAATGTTTATTCAGGTTGGATTTATTTGTATAATATTTGTATAAGTATAAATAAGGATTTATTATAGAATTTAATGACTTCCCTTCCCCCCCACCTCGTTCTGGACGCCTGATTTGTAACCTGCGCCTGATTTTTTAATGTGTAGAACAGGTTTTTTCAGTTCTACAAAAATCTTTACTTGCTCCATTCTACTTTAGTTTGGAGTATGTTGTCACTGTGGAAACTTTGAAATCAGGCATCAGTGGCCGGACACGCCCCCTTTTGAAGAAAAAATTCTGTTCCAAAGTAGAACTGTTCTACCTGACTAGAACTGCAGAAAAAAAAATGTGGAGAATTGCGATTTCTAAGATAGTCCGTTCTCCACCAGTTGCTCCTAAAAATCAGGCGCAAATCATGTGGAAACTTGGGCCCCTAGTGTTGTCCCTGGAGTTTGCCAATGGACAAAGAGGATGAGAGAGTGAAGTCGCACTTCTATCTGCAAGGCTATATTTTCTGCAAAAACTTGAGATTTATTTTTCAATTGATAATATTTCTGGAATGTTACCACTTCTTGCACATATTGTACAAATTCAAATACAACTGAAAATGCTGGAAAACACTCCGGCAGCATCTATGGAGAGAGAAATTGAGTCAATGTTTCAGGTCGATGACCTTTCATTGAATGGTCATCGACCTGAAACGTTAGCTTGGTTTCTCTCTCCAGAGATGCTGCCTAACCTAGTACGTGTTTTCCAGCATTTTCGGTTTTTATTTCAGATTTCCAGCATCTGCAGTATTTTGCTTTTGTAGCACTTCAAACGTGTTGCCTTGTCCAGTTAAAGCCTTGTGAACTAAGGACAGTAACAAATGCAATTAAAACTATGCTTTGGGCCACACGCATGTTGCAAGAATATGAGCGACTAAAATGTACATCAGAAAATGTAAACATCAGACAATAGATGATTCAGCCTTACACAGGGCACATCCACACATCAATGTTCACCCATGTGGTTCTTCAGCAGTGATCACATGACAGCGATTAGCAATGAGAACCCTGGCTGATTTATCCAAGGTGCCGAGACCAATTACAGTGCTTCTAAAGCTGCCCTTGCTGAGATCAGCTAACCCAGCATAAATCTGGGATTGAACCTGGGATCTAGTTAGGCAGTATGGCTGATTCAATCACTGGATAAACTCACTGAGCCATTGGAGTGCAAGCTGAACCTTCTTAAAACATGTCTGATCCACATCCCCACCAGATTAGACATTTTTTAGGATCAGCCAACTGCTACATAAAAAAAATCTCTGATCTATTGAAAATGCAATGTGAATTAACTGAATTCATAAATGAAGAATGCTATTCAGTACATTTCTTTCCAAATACATCAAACATGTATAACTAGTGGAACTTGACATTTAACTTCTAAATTTAAATAAACTCCAAGTTTTCTCACATTCTTGTTGATTAGAATTGAGTCAATTCCTGAAACAAAATACAAAGAAATCCCAGAGTAATGTACACAATCCTGACTAAAACATTAATTTCCATACTAGCCACTTAGTTGTGTAGGTAAAATTCTTCAAATCAAGTGAAAATAATTGTACAATTTAAATCACGGCAGAAAAATAATAATAAATCCTGCACTGAATAAAAGGACATGCTTTGTCAATATTTGAGAAACTTACCTTGCTCCAAATCGATTGAAATAATTGTCACCAAAAAAGTGTCTGTAGATGTAGTCATCTAGGTCATCAAAAGGATCATTTTTGCCTTCTTGGTGCTCTGCAATATCTTCAAGGTAATCCTCAACATCATTGACAAAATCAGAGAATAACATTTGGTCATGTATAAAAAGGCCATTGTGGAAGAACCGGTTTATAAATTTCTCCAGCTCACTCCAGCGTTGGAACCCAACCACCTCCCGTTGAAGGTAATTATGGAGAAGCTTATGGAAATCTTCAACCTTGATGGGATCAAGAACTTTATTAAAGAGACTCAGAGATTCTTGATGGGCACATTCAAAGACCCCAGAGCAACCCTTGGGGCTCCTATCGTAGCTATGTTTTCCAAAGTGATCATGTTCACTTGTACTCTTTTCAAAAGTGTGAGGCTCCTCAGTGAACATTCTGTGGGGTTTCCCTGAATCGCTGTGCTGGAACTGCTCATGAACCGTTTCGCTGGATTTATACTGACAGGAATCTTTGCCTCCGTGATCACCATGCTGTTGGTACTCGTTTGTTCTACATGGGTGTTCATTATGACGTTGCTGGAACCGATGACGCCTGGTCTTTGCATCTCCTGCTTCGTCGCGTCTCTTATTTTTGTGAAATAATTTTTTTGCTGAGTCGTGGAAGTGTCGGAATGTGGATTTAACAGAATCAGAGAATTTCTTCAGGTTCTCTTTGACAGCTTCTTTTGCCAGTTTAATTTTTTCTTTATGATGACGCACAAACTCCTTCGTTGAGTTTTTCACAGCATCAAAACTGTTCTTAAATGACCTTATAAAACTTTCTTTGGGTTGATATTTTTTGCCCCTGTTCCCATAAAACCCCTTCTTTGAAGTTTGTTTAAGTTCAGGATCATCCTTTTCTTCCTTAGCTTCAACATAAAGTCTCTCCCACAAGTCAGAGCGTTGCTGCTCAAAGTCTAATTTCTTCTCCAGTTCTGCAAGTCTAGTTTGCAAACTTTCTGTATCCTTACCTTCTTGTGCTATATGAGGCAAGGACTGAAAAAAACTCAAGGAACCCAGTTCCTTGCGTAAAGCATCAGTAATTTCCCTTTCTTTGTCCAATTCCTTTCTTAACATCTGAGCCTCAGTCACAAGGCTCCCCTTCTGTTGAAGAAAACTGTGTATTTGTTGCTTTTCCTCCTCCAAATGATCCTTTAATTTCTGGTTTTCAGTGATAATCGTTTCAGCATCCATCCCCTTTCCTTCTAATGTCCTGATTTGTTCCCTCAGCTTCCGAAGCTCATTTTGCAGCAAGGATAGTGCCTTCTCTTCGTGTTCCAGAGATTCCTTCATACGCTGGTTTTCTTTAGCAAGGTTTTGTTGCTGTGACTCAACAGAAAGCTTAGCATCTACGGTCTGTTTTAAACGTGTTTCCAAGTTTTCTCCTTGAGACTAAATAATCATAAAGAAGAAAATTGTTAAATATACAGATGTAAATGGAATCTGTAACATATTACAAAATGCTTACATTTTTTAACTAGTCTTATTATAGGGCAACTCAATGAAATATGCAGGAAAGTGGAGCTGAGCCCAAGATCAGATCAGCCATGATCTTATTAAATGGCAGAGCAGGCTCGAGGGGCCAAATGGCCTACTCCTGCTCCTATTTCTTACGTTCTTAAATATCCAAATTCTGCTTAATAAAAATATAGAATGTCAGTGTGCATATGTATGGAGGGGGAAGCACAGTAATATTAGCATAAGAAGGTAGTTATTGCTTTTGAGTACTTATATGCTACACTTCGAAATGTTCTTATTTAACAAGATCAGCTCTTAGCGAGCAGTCCTTCTACAGTTAACCAGCAGATGATTAGCGCAGAACGTTTGCCAGAAACTACTCTGTTCTGAATTCTGGAAGCAGATGAAAAACGACGTCTTATTTTTTATGATAACTGTTTCTTTTCAAACATAGCAAAACTCATCTGCAGCAACTTCAAGTTTAGGATGCAACTTCCAATTTGCTTGGAAATTCCAATGACACTTAAGTATTCTCCTCGGCAACCCTGGTCAATTGTGGAGAAGCATTCACTAAGAATACTTGTCCACAAACTAGATCATTTAAAAGTGAAGCAACCAGAAGTGAATTACTTCTCCAGAGGGATTTGGGGACACTTTGGTGAAAAAAATCACCAGGCCAACCTGGTTTGGTGAATCTCACAGTGGGCAGCACAAGTACGTTGTCCATTCATTCATATAATGGTACACGGTGTAAGGGCGAAAAATGTTACAATGCAACATTTGTAGAAATTATATCACTTATTTGTCCGATATGACACTGATTTGCAAATTCTTCTGAAAAGGTAGTTTGTCTTCCTAGTTTTCCAAAAATTGGCTTTGCCTGCTGGTATCACCATAGGGGTGTTATAGTTATAATATCCTCTGGATTAATTAAACAATTTTAATAATACACAAGCGACCTAGTAATTTCAGTTTTATATTGTTGCAGATATGAAAGAGAGAAAATAGAAGCATATCAGACTAGATAGGTCTGTTAAAGGGTAATTTTGAATAGAGATTGTGGAGGTTCAGGAAATAGTGACTTGAAGAATCAAGTCTTCACAAATGCAGTCAAATTCCATATTTAGTATGACTCAGGATTGTAAAGGACAACAAGCAGACACCAATACAGTACAAAGGGGCCAATGGCTCCTACGGTACAGTAAACTTCTATAGTTCTGCGTTACAAAAAAGAGACTTAAATATATTACAAATAAATGTCAAGAAGATACAGATGGGATACATTGGGAAGGAAATAAAGAGAAACTGGTTATATATTCTAAGGATCTCCAGTAAGACAGGAGGATACCAACGGTCATATTATTTAAAAAAGGAGCAAGACATGAAAAGTACAGACTAGTTAACCTACTAGCTGTAGTAGAAAAAATGCTTGAGAACATTATATAGGATTATCCTTTTCCTACAGTTCACAGATGTCAAGAAGTGACAAGCGTGGTTTTAGAGCAATAGGGTATGCAGTCTGTCAGAATTGTTTTAGAAGTAACCAAATAATGAATAACATACATAATGTATATTATAATTTTCAGAAGGCATTAGGTAAAATTTCACAGGTGAGACTTTTCATGCTGATGGCTCAAGGAAAATGATAAATTAGCTAGCTGCGTTGAAAACTGCTTGTGGAGAATATGAAGCAGAAGATAGTAATAAATGGGAAAAAAACACCGTCGAGATGACAGTAAACAATGGAGTTCCACATGGATTGGTACTAAGGCCCACGGTGTTTACACCATTCGTATATAATTTAAAAGAGGACCTCCTGCAATATTATTACATGTTCTGATGATTCCAAGTTGAATAGCTAGGCAGTAAATATATAAAAAACAATTAAGCAGGTAGGTTAAGTAACTGCAGATGGGTTTTAATGTGGATAATTAAATTTAGGGCAATACATTTTGAACAGAAATAGAGATTGTGTTGCAATAGAATGTCCTTTAGAGAAAGAGGAAAAAGGGAAAAAAAGATCACAGTACAATTTGCAATCATTCAATAAGTTTCCAGTCAATGTAAAATATGTATTAATAAAGCTAAACAAAATACTAAAAGATCCATCTCAAGAACATTTGACTACAATTCAAGAGGTTATATTAACTTTGTATTGATCAACGGTGAGGCCACGAGTGATTTTGGGCACCCTACCTTCAAAAGGCATTGATTCGTTGAAGAGGATTCAGAGAAGAGCAACAAGGATGATTCTCGGACTTAGTGCTCCAAGTTATGTGAAGTGACTATCAGAGCTAAACTGAGACATGACCCAAGTCTTCAATGTGATGAGAGGCAGAGATGATGCATATACAAACTGGCTATCAGATTTTGACCGCTGAACTGGAGGAGAGAGGTTTAAAAACAAGTCGCAAGCAACTCTAGAGGGTTAGAAGTAACTCCCCCATTGCCACCTCCCCATCCACAAAGCAATGGATATGTGGAACAGATTCATAGGAAAAGCAGTTGCGGCTGAGATAAATAAAAAGCTACAAAAAGAAACTAGGCAAATCTCAAATAGTCAAGGTGATGGAGATAATTTGCTAGATTCTACAATGGTGCCTCTGTTATGGGGGGCAGGGTGGGAAGGAGATGAGTGTTGTCTGGAAAACCGGTCAGGGCTAAGTAGTGATAATCTCAGGATAGATGACTATGCTGTAGTTCGGCTTGATTATCTTTGGAGATCTGAACTTTCTTTTGGGAGACAGATTGTACATGATCTGCAGAAAGAGTGGGCTTGATGGCCAAAATATCTTTTACTTTTTCAATTTTTTATGTTATTATATAAAGACAAAAACAACCATTTATATAGCATCTTTAGCCTGATCGAAAAGGTGAGTTTTAAGGAGGTTGTTAAAAAGAGGAAAGGTAGGTAGAGAGTGTGAGACCTAAACAGCTGCCAATGGTGGGGTGAAGGGAGGGAGGGAAGAAAATGCACAAGGTGCCAGAGTCAGAGGAATGAAGTTTTAGGGAGAGGTGGGAGGAGGTTACAGAGAAATACTTGGATTTATATAGCGCTTTTCACGACCACCGGACGTCTCAAAGTGCTTTACAGCCAATGAAGTATTTTTGGAGTGTAGTCACTGTTGTAATGTAGGAAATGTGGCAGCCAATTTGCACACACGCAAACTCCCACAAACAGCAATGTGATAATGACCAGATAATCTGTTATTTTGTTATGTTGATTGAGGGATAAATATTGACCAGGATACCGGGGATAACTCCCCTGCTCTTCTTCGTCCACTTGAGAGAGTATCCGAAAGGTGGCACCTCCGACAGTACGTTGCTCTCTCAGCACTGCACTGGAGTGTCAGCCTAGATTTTTAGAACCCTAGAACCCACAACCTTCTGACTCAGAGGCGAGAGTGCTACCCACTGAGCCACAACTGACACCATGAAGGTGGGGGGGGGGGGGGGTGAAGCCATGAAGGGATTTAAACTCAAGAATAAGAATTTTAAATTGGAAACACTGAAGGCCAGCATGGACAGGAGTGATGGCTGAGTGGGACTTGGTACATAACAGAGCCATGGATGAGCCGAAGTTTATAATGTAGAGGATAAGAGAACAGGAGAACACTGCGGTGGTCGAGGTAACAAATTCATAGTTGAGAGTTTCAGCAGCAGATGGACTGATGTTATGCAGGTGAAAGTAGGTGGTGTTTGTGGGTTGGAAGCTCAACTCCGGGTCGAATAGGACACCAGAGCTGCAAAGAGTCTGGTTCAACCTGAGACAGTGGCTAGAAAGGGAGATGGAATGAGTGTCAAGGGTATGACATTTGTGGCAGGGACCAAAGATGCTGAATTCGGTCTTCCCAATGTTTAACTGGAAGAAACTACGGCTCATCCAAGATTAGACATCAGACAAGCAGTCTGACAACACAAAGGCGGTGGAGGAATAGAGAGCGGTGGTGGAAAGATAGAGCTGGGTATTTCTGTGGAAGCTGAACTCGTGCCTTCCAATTATGTCGCCAAGGAGGCAAGAATAGATCCTTGGAGGGGCTCTGGAAATAATGGTTTAGGGAGTGAATGAACAGCCATCGCTGGAGATACCTATCCAATCGTAGTCAGTGTTAGAGTGGAACCAGCGAGGGCAATCCCACTGAGCTAGTCAATGGAGGAAAGACATTGTAGGAGTATGGCGCGGTCGACTGTTTCAAAGACTGCACAGAAGTCTGGGAAACAAAGACAAAACATCCAGCACAGTAAGAGAGGATACCATTTGGAAGGTTGAAAATGGGATGCCAGTTTGCAAGGACAACAGAGTCGAGGGTAGGTCTTTTGAAGAGGGGATTGATGGCAGCTGTTTTGAAAGGCAAGGGAATGGTACCCAATCATCAAAGTTGGACTCTAGCAGCGCAGAGGCTGAGAGCGGAAAGTGGGAAGCTATCTCAAGAAGAAATTCGGGATGCAGCAAAGAACAAGGATTTTAAATGGGAGGCAAGAGAAGTGGAACACAGTAAAGATACTCAAAAGAGAAGATGCCAGGAGTAGGGGAAGAAACCAAGGTGTGATTTGGTGATAAGGGCATCAAGACCACCTCAGCAGTATGTGAAGGTGCTGGAAATTGCAGCCAGATGTAAAAGGTAAATCTGCTGCAATATTAGCAATTTATTATTGAGCAAAAAACATCTGGAAGGAAGCGCACACTCTAAATTCTTACAGTCAGCATAAGTTGCAATTGAAGAATTAATTTAAAACTCATCACTGCCAAAGAACAAAACATAAACACTAAATTGTCGAATGGCCAACAAGAAAAAAAATTGCTGAACAAAAATGCTTACCTAAATGCAAAACAATGACTCATCTTCGGCCATGTACTAGTAGACTGATTAGCTAACTTAATGCCAGAGTAGATGACCTTGAATGGGATCAAGGCTCCATAAGTCTCTGCTCCATTTCATTCAAAACATCCAAAGTATTCTTTTACCTTTACACTTCAAACGTCTTTTTTGTTGAACCCCATTTTGAATGCATCTTATGTTTCCCCTTCGTTAAGTCACCAAGCACCAACATTTGTAAGTGCTTCGAAGTTAAGCATGTGAATTGTTTAATAGCTATCCTACATATCAAGATGTTTGCAGTCATTACACACTATTACAATTGCCAAAAAAGTGTTGGAACCAGAGTCCAGCACTCGCACACAATCTCATTTAAGATATTCTGAAAGCAAGCACAGAAGGCATCTCATGATTACATAGAACGCTATACATGGGATGAATTATGCAGGTAAATGTAGTCGGACATTTTTATTTAAATATCAGGTTGCAGAAGGAAGCTGGCAAATATAATTTTAAAATCTATCGTTGGAGTATTCCCTTAAATCTGCTAATTCCCCAAAAACTGACTTAATAATGGTAATAAGGTTTCAATTTACACAAGGTGCTTTAGAAAAGCATACACTTACTGGGTAATTGCACATCGGCACAGCGCTCAAGCATCAAAACTGCTCAGTGAAAAATGCTGCACTGCATTATGGTAGGGAAAACAACAATTTGCGAATGTGTTAGTACAATATTGGCTGGCACACAGGCAGATAAAATAAACTATGTGCCGTGCAGATACAAGCCACAAAGGTTGAAACAGGTTGCAGAGGCACAAAGGAGCATTGAGAGTTTGAGGCGCAATTGTGCAAATAAAACATTCCCGAAGCCACCCAGATGGACGGGAGGTGGGAGCAGAGAAAGCGAAAAAGGACAAGAGAAACAGCAAGTGCACAATTTGTCGAGATCACCTTCCTGTTTCAGCTTACTTTTTTTTGTGGATTTTGTGGGCTTTTTTCTGGGGGGATTGGCGAATTTTGTGGGCTTGTTTTGATAAGACACTATTGGCTCTTTTCTGGGATTTTTTAGGCAGATGGTGTGGGCTTATTTCCCCCACAGTTGTTGACTCCTTTCTCTTTCTTGGTGGATGTTGCAAGCTTTTTTCTATTTTTTTTGTCAAATATTGTGGACCTTTTCCTATCTTTTTAGCAGACTTTGGTGGCTTTTTTCTAGGTTTCTTTGGGTAAATGTGGGATTTTTGGAGAGGCATGGGCTGCCTTCTCTTTTTTGGTGGACGTTGCAAGCTTTTACCTGCTTTTTTTTGGTCGATGTTGTGTGCTCGGTTCTTATTTTTGTGGTAAAAACTGTGGGCTCTGCTCCGGATTTCTTTGCGCAGATATGGACTTTTTTGTCTAGATATGGGCTGTATTCTCTTTTGTTGGTTCATCTTGTGGTTTTTCTTTTGCGATTTAGGGCTGATGTTACAGGTTCTCTCTTTAGCATTATGGGCTTTTTTCTGAAGGGGGTTTTGGCAGATTTTGTGGCCTTTTCCATTTTTATTTGATAGACATTGTGAGCTCTTTTCCTGGGGGGCCCTGGTATATTTTGTGGGCTCATTTCTGGGGGTTTTGGGGCAGATACCTGATTTTGTGGCAGATTTGGGGTGCTTTCTCTTTTTTTTGATGAATGTTGACGGTCCTTTTTTTCTGATTTTTTGGGGGATATTGTGGGCTGTTCGCTGGAATTTTTGGCGGACATGGTGAGCTACTTTCTCTTTATTTTGCCAGGTGCTATGAGTCCTTCCCTTCTTTTTAGCAAAACATGTAGGTTTTTTCCTGGATATTTCTTGGTGGACATTGCGCGTTTGTTTTCTGTTTTTGGGGAACCGGCCTTTTCCTGGATTGATCACCCATGGTTCCAAAAGCCAAAAGCAAAGCCTGCCCTTATTGTCTCTCTTCCTTATAACTTTTCCCCTCACTGCAACTCCCCCATCTAAATACTGTGAGTCCCCCCTCCCAAATTTCCTCTTCCACTCCTGTGGCTTCATGGTTGTATTTCTTTCTCTCTCTGTTCCCAAGTCTTTTTTCTGACTCCACAGTTGCAACTGTTGGTGGTGTCCTGGGCTCGAATCCCTCTGGAAACATACGACCTGCGAGGTCAGGCCAATTTTAAGAAAAAGAAAACAAAAACAGAGGAGGGTAAGGAAGTTAAAATTTTTTAAAAGTGCCAGATACAAATAAAAAAGTTAAAGTAATTCCAATACATCAAAAAAATAACTAATTTGATGAAAATAGTCTGTATTAAGAATGCATTGTACAGGCATCTATTGCAGTACTGCAATGCAATACATATTTTGAACAGCATACTATTTAAAATGAATACATGGATGGTGTGGTGAGTTGATTTCCTTCTAATTGGCACAAAGTAGAAAATAACCGTAGGAGAACCAACAAGAATTTCAAAGGGAAAATAACACGAAGATCTGTCTAGTATACAGGAATCATTAAATCAAGAATTACGAATACTCATTCACTCATGCCTGCTTCATTCATGAGTTTTCTTACTGAGCTGGTTAAAATAACAAAGTAACGATTTGTACTGCACTTTTCTTTGACAGGCAGACATCCGTCCAGCCCCCCCACCCCCGGCGAACTGCACTTTTTTGACCGACAGGTGACAAGCCACACCCTCTGTCCAGCTCTGTCACCCTCTCCCGCACCCCGAATCATTCCCTCCACGTGGTGCCGAGAAGCAGGACCCGAGGCCCGAGACTCCGTTGATTCCCTCGGCGACTAGCAGGACTCGCTCCCTCGCTAGGCTTCGATTCACTCCCTTGCCAACTTGTTCCTTCCCTCCCCGCCAGGACACGCTCCTCAGGAGTGAGAGAGGCTGGGGGGTGGGGGAGAGAGAGAGAGAGAGAGAGAGAGAAGAGAGAGAGAGAGAGAGAGAGAGAGAGAGAGAGAGAGAGAGAGAGAGAGAGAGAGAGAGAGAGAGAGAGAGAGAGAAAGTGAAAGAGAAGAGAGAGAGAAAGTGAAAGAGAAAGAGAGGGTGGAGGGGGGAAAGAGAGGGTGGAGGGGGGGAAAGAGAGGGTGGAGGGGGGGAAAGAGAGGGTGGAGGGGGGAAAGAGAGGGTGGAGGGGGGAAAGAGAGGGTGGAGGGGGGAAAGAGAGGGTGGAGGGGGGAAAGAGAGGGTGGGGAGGGGGGGAAAGAGAGGGTGGAGGGGGGGAAAGAGAGGGTGGAGGGGGGAAAGAGAGGGTGGAGGGGGGAAAGAGAGGGTGGAGGGGGAAAGAGAGGGTGGAGGGGGGAAAGAGAGGGTGGAGGGGGGAAAGAGAGGGTGGAGGGGGGGAAAGAAGGGTGAGGGGGAAAGAGAGGGTGGAGGGGGGGAAAGAGAGGGTGGAGGGGGGGAAAGAGAGGGTGGAGGGGGGGAAAGAGAGGGTGGAGGGGGGGAAAGAGAGGGTGGGAGGGGGGAAAGAGAGGGTGGAGGGGGGGAAAGGGGGAGAGGGGAGGGAAGAGAGGGGGGGGAAAGAGAGGGTGGAGGGGGGAAAGAGAGGTGGAGGGGGAAAGAGGGGTGGAGGGGGGGAAATG
>NW_027252584.1:0-23504 GCF_044704955.1 Pristiophorus japonicus | reverse complement strand
AGACCTGATTCTATGTACCTGAGGGAGACATGATTCTATGTACCTGTAGGAGACCTCTATCTATGTACCTGTAGGAGACCTGATTCTATGTACCTGTAGGAGACCTGTATCTATGTACCTCTAGGAGACCTGTATCTATGTACCTGTAGGAGACCTGATTCTATGTACCTGTAGGAGACCTGTATCTATGTACCTGTAGGAGACCTCTATCTATGTACCTGTAGGAGACCTGTACCTATGTACCTACAAGAGACCTCTATCTATGTACCTGTAGGAGACCTGTATCTATGTACCTACAGGAGACCTGTACCTATGTACCTACAGGAGACCTGTACCTATGTACGTGTAGGAGACCTCTATCTATGTACCTGTAGGAGACCTGTATCTATGTACCTGCAGGAGACCTGTATCTATGTACCTGTAGGAGACCTGTATCTATGTACCTGCAGGAGACCTGAACCTATGTACCTGCAGGAGACCTGTATCTATGTACCTGTATGAGACCTGTACCTATGTACCTGTAGGAGACCTGTACCTTTGTACCTGTAGGAGACCTGTACCTTTGTACCTGTAGGAGACCTGTACCTATGTACCTGTAGGAGACCTGTATCTATGTACCTGTAGGAGACCTGTACCTATGTACCTGTAGGAGACCTGTATCTATGTACCTGTAGGAGACCTGTATCTATGTACCTGTAGGAGACCTGTATCTATGTACCTGTAGGAGACCTGTATCTATGTACCTGTAGGAGACCTGTACCTATGTACCTGTAGGAGACCTGTATCTATGTACCTGTAGGAGACCTGTACCTTTGTACCTGTAGGAGACCTGTACCTATGTACCTGTAGGAGACCTGTATCTATACTGTAGGAGACCTGTATCTATGTACCTGTAGGAGACCTGTATCTATGTACCTGTAGGAGACCTGTATCTATGTACCTGTAGGAGACCTGTACCTATGTACCTGAGGGAGACCTGCACCTATGTACCTCTAGGAGACCTGTATCTATGTACCTGTAGGAGACCTGTACCTATGTACCTGTAGGAGACCTGTATCTATGTACCTGTAGGAGACCTGTACCTATGTACCTGTAGGAGACCTGCACCTATGTACCTGTAGGAGACCTGTATCTATGTACCTGTAGGAGACCTGTATCTATGTACCTGCAGGAGACCTGTATCTATGTACCTGCAGGAGACCTGTACCTACCTGAGGGAGACCTGTACCTATGCACCTGTAGGAGACCTATACCTATGTACCTGTCGGAGACCTGTACCTACCTGTAGGAGACCTGCTGGGTGCAGGGATTGTGGACTTGCACCACGAGGAAGACATGCTGAAAGTGAGATCGGATGGTTTTCGGAGTGAACGGGTCAGCTCCGGGCTCCTGGAAGACGATCGTGACTATATCGTTGCCGATGTGACGCTTTCGTAGAAGCTAGAATCACAAGAGAAGGAACAAGTACAAGAGAGTGAATGTTTACACACACTCACAAATTGCATACCCGAAAAGGACACAGAACACTCACGACAACTCAACCTCCAACTCCGATTCCTTAACATATTGCAAACTTTTCCTTCTCTGATCGGTAGAGTCACATATCAGTGGCATCAGCTGGTGCTCTGGAACAGCGAGCTTTACTGTGTGTCTGCCCTGGAGTGCAGACAGGGCAGACACTCATAGAGAACTGCCCTGGGAGTGTTTAATGGGACAGTGTAGAGGGAGCTTTACTCTGTATCTAACCCCGTGCTGTACCTGCCCTGGGAGTGTTTGATGGGACAGTGTAGAGGGAGCTTTACTCTGTGTCTAACCCCGTGCTGTACCTGCCCTGGGAGTGTTTAATGGGACAGTGTAGAGGGAGCTTTACTCTGTGTCTAACCCCGTGCTGTACCTGCCCTGGGAGTGTTTGATGGGACAGTGTAGAGGGAGCGTTACTCTGTGTCTAACCCCGTGCTGTACCTGCCCTGGGAGTGTTTGATAGGACAGTGTAGAGGGAGCTTTAGTCTGCATCTAACCTGTGGGAGTGTTTGATGGGACAGTGTAGAGGGAGCTTTACTCTGTATCTAACCTGTGCTGTACCTGCCCTGGTAGTGCTTGATGGGACAGTGTAGAGGGAGCTTTACTTTGTATCTAACCCCGTGCTGTACCTGACTGGGAGTGTTTGATGGGGACAGTGTAGAGGGAGCTTTACTCTGTATCTAACCTGTGCTATACCTGCCCTGGTAGTGCTTGATGGGACAGCGTAGAGGGAGCTTTACTCTGTATCTAACCCCGTGCTGTACCTGCCCTGGGAGTGTTTGATGGGGACAGTGTAGAGGGAGCTTTACTCTGTATCTAACCTGTGCTATACCTGCCCTGGTAGTGCTTGATGGGACAGCGTAGAGGGAGCTTACTCTGTATCTAACCTGTGCTGTACCTGCCCTGGTAGTGCTTGATGGGACAGCATAGAGGGAACTTACTCTGTATCTAACCCCGTGCTGTACCTGCCCTGGGAGTGTTTGATGGGACAGTGTAGAGGGAGCTTTACTCTGTATCTAACCCCGTGCTGTACCTGCCCTGGGAATGTTTGATGGGACAGTGTAGAGGGAGCTTTACTCTGCATCTAACCCGTGGGAGTGTTTGATGGGACAGCGTAGAGGGAGCTTTACTCTGTATCTAACACCGAACTGTACGTGCCCTGGGAGTGTTTGATGGGACACTGTAGAGGGAGCTTTACTCTGTATCTAACCCCGTGCTGTACCTGCCCTGGGAGTGTTTGATGGGACAGTGTAGAGTGAGCTTTACTCTGTATCTAACCTGTGCTGCATCTGCCCTGGTAGTGCTTGATGGGACAGTGTAGAGTGAGCTTTACTCTGTATCTAACCCCGTGCTGTACCTGCCCTGGGAGTGTTTGGTACTGACACTGGATGGAAGAGAAGTGGAGCATGATCTAATCCCCAGCAGACAAGCCCAGGTGGTACAGGAGTCATACAGTACCAGACATGAGTGAGTTGTCACCTTATACCCTGGCATGTTTGATAGCAAAAGACAGACAGAAGTGGTTTAATCTGACCACCGAAAGCAGTAACCGGTGGACCTTGCACAATAGGAGGGTGGGGTTCCGAAGGGAATAGGTACCAACCTGCTGGCTATTGTTGGCGGTGTATGGAAGCATAGTTGACACGTGGAACATGACCTCGTACTCCTGGTACGTGGTGTAGAGCGAATGAGTGCCCGTGGAGTCCGCTGTAAGAGGAGGAGAGGTTTTTGAGACCCCCGTTCCATTCTGCCCCTACTCTGCCCACCTCCCCCACCGAAGGTGTTGCCCACTTCCAGGTGTACACGTTTCCACAGAGACTAGCACCCCCCCGATACTTTGGCTAGCTGAGTGTTGGCATTAAGGCGGAGCCCACTCCTGCCCTCACCCACTGACAGAGGTGGCTCAGTGGGTAGCACTCTCGCCTCCGAGTCAGGAGGTCGTGGCTTCACGCCCCACTCCAGAGACTTAAGCCCCATAATCCAGGCCGACACGGAGTGCCAGCACCGAGGGAGTGCTGCACTGTCGGAAGTTATCGGTGAGACGTTAAACCGAGGTCCCTCCTGCCCTCTCAGGTGGACGTGAAAGATCCCATGGCCACTATTGGAAGAAAAGCAGAGGACTTCTCCCAGTATCCTGGCCAATATTTGTTCCTCAACCAACATCACTACAAACAGATGATCTGGGTCATTATCACATTGCTGCTTGTGGGAGCTTGCTGTGCACAAATTGGCAGTTCCCACATTACAACAGTGACTATACTCCAAAAGTACTTCATTAATTGTCATCACCATCATCAGAGGCAGTCCCTCGAAATGAGGATGACTTGCTTCTACGCCAAAAGGACGAATTCACAGGTGTTTCAATGAAGGACCCGAACTACATCCTGAAGGGTGGAAGATGCCTGTGCGGGAATTTTTTTTAACATGGGGTGGCCGTTGCACACCAGCCACCACACAGGCTTGACAGAGCCACGTCTTGGTCCAGTGGCAAAGGTTAACCAAGACGACTGGAGACCAGCTCTGCTGCACGGACCTAGTGCGCACACATATCGCAGTGCTGTGGGACGTCTGGAGGTCGTGAAAGGCGCTATAGAAATGAAGTATCTCTCACACACATCATTCGGGCTCCCTGGGCCTTCAGTGAATGGCCTCTGACTGACCTATTTCCACTCCCTGGGCCCAACGGGGTGGGGCTTGTGGAGCGACAACTTAAGGGGTTCCACAATTTTATTCTAACATAATCAAGGTGGCTTTGATAAATGGAGGAAGTAATCGCAACAGATGACTGCCGTTCTCTCATGGAGTGCAAGAGCAGAATTGGAAAGCAGGGAAGTTGTGTTGAACTTGTACAGAACCTCGGTTAGACCACACTTGGCGTACTGTGCACAGTTCTGGTCTCCATTTAACTAAAAGGATACAGGTGCAAAAACAGATTCACACGGATGATAGCAGAACTGAGCGGCTCTAACTATCAGCAAAGGCTGGACAGGCTGGGACTCTTTTCTCTAGAAATGAAACGGCTGAGAGGCGAACTGATAGAGGTCTTCAAAATTGATTGGGTAGACGTAGAGAAGCTGTTCCACTTGCGGAGCGAGACCAGGGGGCCATAAATATAAGACAGTCACTAATAAATCCAATGGGGGATTCAGGAGAAATGTGAATGGGGAACTCGCTGCCACAGGGAGGGGTTGAGGTGAATAGTATCGATGCATTTACGGGGAAGCTGGATAAACACATGAGGGAGAAAGGAATAGAAGGATATGGTGATGGGGTGAGATGGAGAGGGGTGGGAGGGAGCTGGTGTGGAGCATAAACCCCGGCACGGAGCGATGGGGCCGAACAGCCTGTGTCTGTGCCGTTAATTCGATGTAACCCTACCCCGAGTTTATTTAGAATTCGGGCTCATTGATTGACCACACATTTACACCAACCAACTGGTTTGTCAGGGGCCGCTCGAGAGTGCCAAGCGCATAGTGGGAGACTGGTATAGGCCCAGACCTGGTTGGGAATGGCAGGTTACCCATTGCCCGAAGGACACGGGAGGAACCAGTTAAGTCGTTACAACAAAATGGCAACTTCCGTGGGCTGCTTGCTCTGCCGCTCTCCAACAGTCATTGGAGAAACTGTTTCCTCTGGCAAATGGGTCACAGATTTCAAATAATTGGCAAAAAAACTAGAGCGGAAATGCGGATCAATTTTCTTCACCGAGTGTTAGGGTCTGGAACACAACAACAACAACTTGCATTTGTATAGCGCCTTTAACAGAGTGAAACATCCCAAGGCGCTTCAGAGGAGTATTGTGAGATTTTTTTTTTAATTGGACACCGAGCCGCAAAAGGAGAAATTAGGGCAGGTGACCAAAAGCTTGGTCAAAGAGGTAGGTTTTCAGGAGGAGAGAGAGGCGGAGAGGTTTCGGGAGGGAGTTCCAGAGCTTGGGGCCCAGGCAACAGAAGGCACGGCCACCAATAGTTGAGCAATTATAATCAGGGATGCTCAGGAGAGCAGAATTAGAGGAGCGCAGACATAGAAACATAGAAAATAGGTGCAGGAGTAGGCCATTCGGCCCTTCGAGCCTGCACCACCATTCAATATGATCATGGCTGATCATGCAACCTCAGTACCCCACCCCTGCCTTCTTTCCATACCCCCTGATCCCTATAGCTGTAAGGGCCACATCTAACTCTCTTTTGAATATATCCAACAAACTGGCCTCAACAACTTTCTGTGGCAGAGAATTCCACAGGTTCACCACTCTCTGGGTGAAAAAGTTTCTCCTCATCTTGGTCCTAAATAGCTTACCCCTTATCCTTAGACTGTGACCCCTGGTTCTGGACTTCCCCAACATCGGGAACATTCTTCCAGCATCTAACCTGTCCAGTCCCGTCAGAATTTTATAAGTTTCTTGAGATCCTATGAGATCTTGGGGGGTTTGTGGGGCTGGAGGGGATTACAGAGATAGGGAGGGGTGAGGCCATGGAGGGATTTGAAAACAAGGATGAGAATTTTGAAATTGAGGCGTGGCTTAACCGGGAGCCAATGTAGGTCAGCGAGAACAGGGGGTGATGGGTGAGCGGGACTTGGTGCGAGTTAGGACAAGGGGGCAGAGAGCACAGGGGGTGATGGGTGAGCGGGACTCGGTGCGAGTTAGGACATGGGGCAGCGAGCACAGGGGGTGACGGGTGTGCGGGACTCGGTGCGTGTTAGGACACGGACAGCGAGCACTGGGGGTGATGGATGAGAGGGACTCGGTGCGAGTTAGGACATGGGGCAGCGAGCACAGGGAGTGATGGGTGAGCGGGACTCGGTGCGAGTTAGGACACGGACAGCGAGCACTGGGGGTGATGGGTGAGAGGGACTCGGTGCGAGTTAGGACATGGGGCAGCGAGCACAGGGGGTGATGGGCGAGCGGGACTTGGTGCGAGTTAGGACATGGGGGCAGCGAGCACAGGGGGTGATGGGCGAGCGGGACTTGGTGCGAGTTAGGACACGGGGCAGTGAGCACAGTGGGTGATGGGTGAGTGGGACTCGGTACGAGTTAGGACACGGGGCAACGAGCATAGGGGGTGATGGGTGAGCGGGACTCGGTGCGAGTTAGGACATGGGGCAGCGAGCACAGGGGGTGATGGGTGAGCGGGACTCGGTGCGAGTTAGGACACGGGGCAGCGAGCATAGGGGGTGATGGGTGAGCGGGACTCGGTGAGAGTTAGAGTACAGAAGCCGAGTTTTGGATCACCTCTAGTTTACTTCGGGTAGAATGTGGGAGGCCAGTCAGGAGTGCGTTAGCATAGTCAAGTCTAGAGGTAGCAAAGGCATGGATGAGGGCTTCAGCAGCGGATGAGCTGAGACAAGGACAGGGACTACCTTAAAGGGCGGTGGAAACAGATTCCGTAGGAACTTTCAAAAGGCAATTAGACATGTACTTGAAGAGGGCGAATTTGCAGGGAAAAATCTGAGGTGAGGGACTAAATTGGACAACTCTTTCAAAAAGCTGGCACGGGCACATGGGCCAAATGGCCTTCTGTGCGGTAAGATTCCGTGAATTTCCGATTTTTCCGGGCGGCGGGATTTGAACTCACCAGCTCTGGACATATGACACCCCCCCCCCCACACCCCGATTCCCACCCACTGCTCCACACCACCCCGCACCCCCCCCCCCCACACCCGTCACACTGCGACCTACTCTTGTTGTCCAGCTGCGCTCGATATTTCTCAAAGCCCTTCAGCCTGACCCGCTGGCCCAGGAGGTCGAGGAACTCTTCGAAGGCGGGACCCGCAATTTCGTTGTTGTACATCTCCTCCTCCGTGCTCTGCCCTGCCTTACAGTACATGACCCCCACCTTCCGCTGGAACGTTAGCTGCGGGATAAAGGAACACAAAAGACACGCATTAAACAACGCAAACCTCACACAACAGGAGGCTCCTAGCAGGGCTCCCAATAATGGCGAGCCTGAGGAAAATAAAACACTTCCTATCCACCTGTGACCTTTATTGCTGGGAGCACAGATTCAATAGCTCTTTCAAAGAGCTGACACAAACATGTTTGGCCGAATGGCCAGCTTCTGTGCTGCGTCATTCAATGTTGGATGAGGACAGGATTGAGCTCACCTGTAATGCATTCCAGGAGTGAATGTCCTGCCCACACTCCCTGTCTGGGCTAACTGGGTCAGTACCCATGGAACCCATACCCCAGTGAGAGTCGGTGTGTGTGGGACCCGTACCCCAGTGAGAGTCAGTGTGTGTGGGACCCATACCCCAGTGAGAGTCAGTGTGTGTGGTACCCGTACCCCAGTGAGAGTCAGTGTGTGTGGGACCCGTACCCCAGTGAGAGTCAGTGTGTGTGGGACCCGTACCCCAGTGAGAGTCAGTGTGTGTGGGACCTGTACCCCAGTGAGAGTCAGTGTGTGTGGGACCCATACCCCAGTGAGAGTCGGTGTGTGTGGGACCCTTACCCCAGTGAGAGTCAGTGTATGTGGGACCTGTACCCCAGTGAGAGTCTGTGTGTGTGGGACCTGTACCCCAGTGAGAGTCGGTGTGTGTGGGACCCGTACCCCAGTGAGAGTCAGTGTGTGTGGGACCCGTACCCCAGTGAGAGTCAGTGTGTGTGGGACCCGTACCCCAGTGAGAGTCAGTGTGTGTGGGACCCGTACCCCAGTGAGAGTCAGTGTGTGTGGGACCTGTACCCCAGTGAGAGTCAGTGTGTGTGGGACCCATACCCCAGTGAGAGTCAGTTCCTTCAGTCAGTGGGGGCATGAATAGAAAAATAGTTTCCTTTAAAAAGAATGCCTCATTTGTGAGTGGATCTAGCAAAGCCCAGATTGTGTTCCTCTAAAGCTGTAATCATGTCACTCTCCTTGCTCTGAATAATTAATTAGACATTTCATAAAGTCAGTCAGTGCTTCGAATCAGAGGTCCTGTTAAATGTATTCATCATTCACTTTCCTTCACATTCCAGCCCAGTAATTTAACAGGCAGAACTCCCCAAGGTCTCAGCATCTCATCTCTACTGACTAGACCAGAGCAAGAGAAGGATGGAGAGAGAGAGAGGGCAGCAAGGATTGGGGGTTGGGCAGAGGGAGAGGGGGAGTGAACGAGAGAGAAAGCGAGAGGGGGAGTGAGAAGGGGATCAAGAGGAAGACAGACGGACAGCAGGAGAGAGATAGACAGACAGAGGAAGAGAGACAGACAAATAGAGGGAGAGAGAGACACAGGCAGAGAGAGGGACAGACAGACAGAGGGAGAGATATAGACAGACAGAAAGAAGGACAGAGGGAGAGAGACAGACAGACAGGAGAGGGAGAGAAAGAGATAGACAGAGGAAGAGAGATAGACAGAGGGAGAAAGAAACAGACAGAGGAAGAGAGAGACAGACAAATAGAGGGAGAGAGAGAGGCAGACAGACAGAGGGACAGAGAGAGGCAGACAGACAGAGGGAGAAAGAGATGGAGATAGACAGAGGGAAAAAGAGACAGACAGAGGAAGGGAGAGACAGACAAATAGAGGGAGAGAGAGAGGCAGACAGATAGAGGCACAGAGAGAGGCAGACAGACAGAGGGAGAGGGAAAGAGAGAGAGACATACAGAGGGAGAGAAAGAGGGAATGAGGGGAGAGAGAGACACATAGGAGAGCACAAGCTGGGATATGTTTGAGGGGGTGGGCACTGATAATTTTGCTGAATGCATTTTGGGTGGGATTCACGCTCACACACAGAAACATGGAAATACACACAGATACACAGTCAGTCTCGTGCACACACTCGTGTCACTCACACAGTCACCGAACTCTGGCGGATATTGCCTGCATTACTCCCAACCCTCGCTGAGATCAGCCCAGGCTGGAAATGGAACCCAGAACCTCCCCCCGTCTCCGTGACCCCGAGGCGGGCTGTGTTTACCCGCCGAGCCAGGCCTTGCCATTTAAAGATACATCAATAATGAATTTTATTTGTTTTTCCCCCCCTGTGCACCGTGTCAATTATTGATGATGTTTGCTTTATCTGTCACCTTGTGAGACTGGAACCCCCCCCCCCCCGTCACACAGCACGTGTGGTATCACAGGGATATTCCAGCCCGTGAGAAGCCAGCCTCGTGCCCGCCCTTCCAAAGGCTGGCAGATAGCTCACTGAGTTTAGCTGGCAGTAACTGAGGCACACAGCCCAGGAAGGAGTGACATCGATCCCCTCGCTGTGCTGTGGTTGCTGCCCTAAGCACAACGTACATGTACAGGAGACACACACGGGCCCGCTGTGTGTGCTGTACATGTACAGGAGCTGACACTGAGACACACACAGGTTGTACAGTACTAGACGGGAGTGAATCGTTCATTCCCTTTTACCCGATGTGTATTGTACATGTACAGGAGATACTGTAAGGGCTCCTAAGGATGAGAGTGTCTCTTTAAAAGTGATCCTGCAGGTTAGAGTGTCTCTGAAAGGGATCCTGAAGGTGAGCGTGTCCCTTTAAAAGGGAGTCCTGAGGGTGGGAGTGTCTCTTTAAAAGGGGTCCTGGGGGTGGGAGTGTCTCTATAAAAGGGGTTCCAGAGGGTGGGAGTGTCTCTTTAACAGGGGGTCCTTAGGGTGGGAGTGTCTCTTTAAAAGGGGGTCCTTAGGGTGGGAGTGTCTCTTTAAAAGGGGGTCCAGAGAGTGGGAGTGTCTCTTTAAAAGGGGGTCCTTAGGGTGGGAGTGTCTCTTTAAAAGGGGGTCCAGAGGGTGGGAGTGTCTCTTTAAAAGGGGTGAGGCAGCATGCTGACCCCAGAGTGACCCCATCCCGTCGGGAACCTCTGCGCGGGTGAACGCGGACTGAATGACGCGGAGGAACCGGGCGGGCGGGAACCTCCGAGGCCTACCCCTTGCTCGTCAAGCTTCAGCAGCATGTCCGGGACCTTGGGCGAGTTGGAGGCCAGATGCAGGCAGTGAATGTTCAGCCCCGGCACCACGTATTCCAGAAGCTTCTTCGGCGGGATGCCCCTCTGCGCGCCGTGACGGACCGACGAGGGAAAGGCCTCCTCCAGGATCGACGCGCGCAGCGTCCGGAGCTGTGGGCACAAAGCACGGCTTTTACGTCGCGACATTTCCACTCTGTACACATCGTGGCCTAGCCTTGCCACTCGCTCGAGGGCTTCCTTCCGCCGCGATTCCACCGACACCGGAGCAAAAAGATGGCGGAATTTTGAGCGCCACTCATTCCCCGCGATCTGTTGCGCTGCTTTTAAAAACGGCACGTTAGAAGCCGGCCCTCTCTCACAAAACCTGCCACGGCCCCAGCGTGAATTCATCACCATGGCGATTTTCCACGTCCTTCCAACAGGCTCCAAATATTTTGCTGGATCTCTTGGGCGCGAGGACACTAATACGCACCTTTTGGAAAAGTTTTGAATGAATCTTTTTAAAACATTTACTAAGGAACCAACTACTGTATCCCGAGCTAACTCGAACATGGTTGTGTATCTCTTTTAAAAGTCATTTAAAAATCAGGGTTACTCACAGGTGGTGGGGAACACTGTGATTCAAAACGCTTATTTTCTTTGTGCAAAGCCCGATTTCAGCTGCATCAATCAAACTGCACCAAGTTACCACTATTAAATAGAGCAAGGGATATTTTTAAATGCAATATTTTTCTGAAAATTGCGTTTTAAAACGCCGCCCGATTCAGACTTTGCGTTCGGCGAAACGCACGAGTTTGAGCGGAAACACGGGGAGAAAAACACTTTTCAAAAGGGGCGCGATTCGTGCCGGAATCGCTAATTTCTCCCAAAGCAGAAACTCTACCCCTTTACATATATACTCTTGTATGTTTCCTACATTACACTTACAAAAGTACTTCTTTGTCTGTAAAGCGCTTTGGGACGTCCTGAGGCACTATCTAAATGCAAGTTCTTTCTTATAACTCGTGCCTTAAAACCCAGGAGTCCATCAGCGTTGTTTTATGGCCTTGTCAACTCTAGGTGCTGCTTACTTTTAAGGTCTTGGGAATCTGACGCCCCCAAATCCCTCTGCTCCTCACATTCACATTCACCCATTCAAAGTCTAATCATGACTTTGGTTTTACGTACCGTTTTCTCCTGTAGGGCTTCGTAGCGGTAAAGGTAGCTTCGATAATGGAGTTGTGGGTTTAAATCCCACCATATCAAGTGGTGAGATTGAATGCAATAAATATTCGAATACTGGATTAGTACAGCGCCTTTAACGTAGCAAAATATCCCAAGGCGCTTTACAGGAGCATTATCAAAGACCATTTGACACCGAGCCACATAGGGAGATATTAGGGACCAGTGTCCAGTAGCTTGGCCAAAGAGGTCGGTTTTAAGGAGCGTATTAAAGGAGGAGAGAGAGGCGGAGAGGTTTAGGGAGGGAGTTCCAGAGCTTGGGGCCCAGGCAGCTGAAGGCACGGCCGCCGATGGTGGAACGATGGAAATCGAGGAATGCACAAGAGGCCAGAATTGGAGGAGCGCAGACATCTCGGAGGGTTGTAGGGCTGGAGGAGGTTACGTACCTAGGGGTCAAATGCATAATACTTGACTGACTCCCCCCCCCCCGCCGCCCCAGTCATTTCCTCCATTCCACGATGAAGTTCCCCAACTCCATTCACCGATGGTTGAGTTTGCGTACCTCTGTGGTCCTGACAATGATCCTGTAGTTATACTGCGAGCTGCTCCCTGCGTCCTTGTCCTTGTCTTCCCGTCTCAGGCTGACTGCCACTGGGCCGAGGCTCTCGTCTATTCCAAAGAAGTTCTGATGCTCTGTAGAAACCAAGGGAGTATGGTCAGTGTTAGGGGGAAAGGGGGGGGGGAGCGTCCATGAATATTGCGTCCAACAGAATCGAGACTGGATTTTTTTCTATCAACTCAGTGAGAAAAGAAAGGAGGATGCACCACCGATGTTCAGCCAGTGGACGTCACTAGCATCTGTTGGAAAGACTACCGTAACATCGCAGGAAAGGCTCACCAATCCACAAAATGGCCCCCAGAGGGCATCACGCCGCCCTGTTGCGCCCCCTCTCTCGCTGGGTATGAAAAGTTGGGAGGAGGCTGCCAATGCCTCCGGTATTTCACCCAAGGGGGTGATTCTTTGTTGAAGAGCCGAGAAACCAGGCTATTCGAATGTTAGGTGGGTCCTAGCCATCCAAGGTTAAGCACATCCTAGCCCGACCTTATCCCCTAATATTCCCAAAACATGTGGAACTTTCCATTGGAGGAGGGGCCACCAAAAGGCTGAGATCAGGCGAAAGTGAAGAAACAAACAGGATGTGGGACCTCCCTAGTTTATGTGGCATGGTAGCCCCCCCGGCCATGGACATGAACGCACGCAGTGGAATAGCCCGATGACGCTCCTGCATGAAAGTAACTGCATGGGCGCAAAGAGCAGAGAGTTGCCTGTGCGAGAGTTCATTTTGTGGATTGGAGACTGGGGGCCATTTTGTGGATTGGAGACTGGGGGCCATTTTGTGGATTGGAGACTGGGGGCCATTTTGTGGATTGGAGACTGGGGGCCATTTTGTGGATTGGAGACTGGGGGCCATTTCGTGCAGTGGAGACTGGAGGTAATATTCTGCAAAAGCACAGCTTTTTGACTCTTAAAGAAAAATACACCTTCGGAATGTGCCCGGTTTCCAACTTTCAACGTTATCCCCTCCCGAAAGCCAGACTTGTCTGTGTCAATAGATGGCCGCCCAGATGCGAGAAAGCGGGTGCACGGAGAGAAGCGTGGATCTGAATATTGGAGAGAGGGACAGCGGGGGATCAAAACACCCGACAGCCCTTTGCAGTTCCACTAAGCCTTGCACTCAAGATGGCCGACTCCAGAGCACGGGCCTTTGGTTGCTAGGCGCCCGCCACAGCCTGACCACAACATCCTCTGCTGGGACACGTGATCCGGGGGCACAGATTGAAGGCCGTGCCAGAGCGTTGTGTGAGAGAAGCTGCTTGCAACACGGACAGGAAACAAACCGTGTCACGTAACCGCACAGGGGAAGGAAGCACAACAGGTTTCTGAGGTGCCTGCAGGATAAACGGTCGAAGTTAAACAAAGGAGTCTCCTCCAGTCCCAGCTCTACGCAGATCCCTACCGCGCTTCCAATTGCGATCTTCCTCGCATGTTCTCTCCAACAGAGTGGGCTTGCTTTCCTCTCAGAAACTCTTGTGGGGTTCCATAACGGCTCAAAGAATGAATCCCTCTACACTGTCCCATCAAACACTCCCAGGGAAGGTACAGGGGGTTAGATACAGAGTAAAGCTCCCTCTACACTGTCCCATCAAACACTCCCAGGGCAGGTACAGGGGGGTTAGATACAGAGTAAAGCTCCCTCTACACTGTCCCATCAAACACTCCCAGGGCAGGTACAGGGGGTTAGATACAGAGTAAAGCTCCCTCTACACTGTCCCATCAAACACTCCCAGGGCAGGTACAGGGGGTTAGATACAGAGTAAAGCTCCCTCTACACCGTCCCATCAAACACTCCCAGGGAAGGTACAGGGGGTTAGATACAGAGTAAAGCTCCCTCTACACTGTCCCATCAAACACTCCCAGGGCAGGTACAGGGGGTTAGATACAGAGTAAAGCTCCCTCTACACTGTCCCATCAAACACTCCCAGGGCAGGTACAGGGAGTTAGATACAGAGTAAAGCTCCCTATACACTGTCCAATCAAACACTCCCAGGGCAGGTACAGCACGGGGTTAGATACAGAGTAAAGCTCCCTCTACACTGTCCCATCACACACTCCCAGGGCAGGTACAGGGGGTTAGATACAGAGTAAAGCTCCCTCTACACTGTCCCATCAAACACTCCCAGGGCAGGTACAGCACGGGGTTAGATACAGAGTAAAGCTCCCTCTACACTGTCCCATCAAACACTCCCAGGGCAGGTACAGGGGGTTAGATACAGAGTAAAGCTCCCTCTACACTGTCCCATCAAACACTCCCAGGGCAGGTACAGCACGGGGTTAGACTCAGGGTGAAGCCGTCACTCTCGCACCATTACCTTTGCCGCTGAAGTACTTGCGGAAGTAGTTGGCCCCCAGGTCGGCGTGCTCGACGAAGTACGTGGCCTTTCCCTGCCGGGCCAGGTGGCTCTCGCGGGGCTCCTCCAGCACCGACACGGCGGCGTTGGGGCAGCGGCTGGCGTAGCGCGGCTCCGCCTCGCCCCCCACCTCGTTGCGGAAGTGCGGGCAGCTGAGGACCAGCTGGGTGTCCTTGCCGTCGCCCTGGTCCCCGGCCCCGCCCACCGCCGGCGGCCCGGCCCCAGCCGGCGGGTGCTGAAGCTCCTCGGCGCTGCCGCCGTCCCCGGGGGAGGCGGGCCGCGCCGGGAGCTGGGAGGCGGCCGAGGCCCCGGTGATGATGTTCTTGCGGCGGCCGGCGCTGTCCCGGTTGGAGACGGCGCGGCGCAGGTCGAAGAGGATGCTCTGGACGTCATAGTGGACCAGGTTCTTGGCGCTGGCCCGCGGGCGGCCGGCCTCCTCCTGGCCGCCGGCCGGGGGCGGCGAGCGGGGGCTCTCCGGATCGCTCCGCTGCGTCTTGAGCTTGCGGAAGACTGAGGCCTCGGCGGCGGGCTCGGCCAGGGGCTTGGGCCGGGCCTTGGCCTCCTTCTCCGCCGGCCCCGGGCTCTCGGACAGCCCGAGCAGCAAGTAGGGGTCGCGGAACCGCGGGGCGCTGGCGAGCTCCGGCGCCGCCTGCCCGGGCTCAGCCTCCCCCACCCCGCACCGCGCCGGCGGCCGCTCGATGGAGGAGGCGCTGCCGTACTCCCGGTGCAGGGAGGCCCCGGTGACGGGGTGCACAGCTCGCTGGTCCGACCCCGGCCCACCGCCGCCGCTGTCCGTGATGGTCACCTCGCTGTTGCTGCGCTGGATGGAAGGGTTGCGGCCCTGCACCGCCATCTTGGCCGCCATCTTGGCCTCGTGCAGCTCCTCCTCCTCCTGCTCCTCCTCCTCCACCACCGCCGCGTTGCTCCGGATGCTTGGGGCTTCATATTCCGGCCACGCAGCCCCCTTCTCCTCCCGGCCAGCCCCGTCCTCCAGCGACTCCCGCCGGGGAGGCCATTCCGAGATCCTGGCCCGCACCGTGGTCCCCGCCGGCTCCGGGGCCGGCCGCGCGGCCTTGGCTTCAAAATTCACCGCCGACAGCAGTGGCCGGGGGTTGTTGCGCTTGAACTTGCGGAAGAAAAAATCGTCTGACTGCATGTCCCGTCAGCCCGCCCACGTCCCCCCCCCCCCTTCCACACACGGGATCCTCCCACGCGGGCGACGCCGTCACTGGCTGGAGAGCGTCGGAGGTCGTCGAGCGCAAGCCTTGATTGGCCGGGCAAAGGCGATGAGCATCTCGCCACCTCCCGCTCAGTCTGTCGGCTCGGCGCGGGGCCCTCTCGTCCTCAGGACACTCACTCCCTGCATCCCAGGCGGCACCGGATCTCCGAGGGGCCTGGGGCCATCACGGGGTGGGAAGCAACACAGGTACCAGCCGAGTCGAGTGCAAAGGTCGAAGGTCGGTCCGAGGGGCTAAAGGGGCCCCCCCACAGTTCTTGAGCTGCAACAGCTACCGTCTCACTTCAGGCATTTTCAGCCTGGCATTTCCAACCTGGCTCCAGTCAGTGCTGGCCCTTGGGTGTCAATCTTCGCATAGCCAAAGGTCAACGCAGAGACGACCTAGAGAAAAGCAAGAAACAGGCACACGGTTAGACACAGAGTAAGGCTTCCTCTACACTATCCCATCAAACACTCCCAGGGCAGGTACAGCACGGGGTTAGATAGAGTAAAGCTCCCTCTACACTGTCTCATCAAACACTCCCAGGGCAGGTACAGCACGGGGTTAGATACAGAGTAAAGCTCCCTCTACACTGTCCCATCAAACACTCCCACAGTAGGTACAGCACGGGGTTAGATACAGAGTAAAGCTTATTCTACACTGTACCATCAAACACTCCCAGGGCAGGTACAGGGGGTTAGATACAGAGTAAAGCTCCCTCTACACTGTCACATCAAACACTCCCAGGGCTGGTACAGCACGGGGTTAGATACAGAGTAAAGCTTCCTATATACTGTCCTATCAAACACTCCCACAGTAGGTACAGGGGGTTAGATACAGAGTAAACCTCCCTCTATACTGTCCCATCAAACACTCCCAGGGCAGGTACAGGGGGTTAGATACAGAGTAAAGCTCCCTCTACACTGTCCCATCAAACACTCTCAGGGCAGGTACAGCACGGGGTTAGATACAGAGTAAAGCTCCCTCTACACTGTCCCATCAAACACTCCCAGGGCAGTACAGCACGGGTTAGATACAGAGTAAAGCTCCCTCTACACTGTCCCATCAAACACTCCCAGGGCAGGTACAGGGGGTTAGATACAGAGTAAAGCTCCCTCTACACTGTCCCATCAAACACTCCCAGGGCAGGTACAGGGGGTTAGATACAGAGTAAAGCTCCCTCTACACTGTCCCATCAAACACTCTCAGGGCAGGTACAGCACGGGATTAGATACAGAGTAAAGCTCCCTCTACACTGTCCCATCAAACACTCCCAGGGCAGTACAGCACGGGTTAGATACAGAGTAAAGCTCCCTCTACACTGTCCCATCAAACACTCCCAGGGCAGTACAGCACGGGTTAGATACAGAGTAAAGCTCCCTCTACACTGTCCCATCAAACACTCCCAGGGCAGGTACAGGGGGTTAGATACAGAGTAAAGCTCCCTCTACACTGTCCCATCAAACACTCCCAGGGCAGGTACAGGGAGTTAGATACAGAGTAAAGCTCCCTCTACACTGTCCCATCAAACACTCTCAGGGCAGGTACAGCACGGGATTAGATACAGAGTAAAGCTCCCTCTACACTGTCCCATCAAACACTCCCAGGGCAGTACAGCACGGGTTAGATACAGAGTAAAGCTCCCTCTACACTGTCCCATCAAACACTCCCAGGGCAGGTACAGGGGGTTAGATACAGAGTAAAGCTTACTCTACAATGTCCCATCAAACACTCCCAGGGCAGGTACAGGGGGTTAGATACAGAGTAAAGCTTACTCTACAATGTCCCATCAAACACTCCCAGAGCAGGTACAGCACGGGTTAGATACAGAGTAAAGCTTACTCTACACCGCACCCAAACCCAACCCCAAAAGAGGCCCCCTACGGTATTAAGGAGACATTTCCATCGTGTGGCCACCTTGAACAACAATTTTTAGTGTTGTCGGAGACACAGCAATGAGACTGACCCAGGAAGTGTCAGTCAGGAGAGCAGTGGAGGGCGTGCCCATTCCCCACGCCCCACCTCCCCTCATCAGTCTGAACTGCTGCAAAAACCTGACTTGACAGAAAGACGGAGCTACTGTGGACTGAGTCAGAAACTGGAGGGAGGGAGGGAGGGAGGGTGGGTGTGTGGTGGGGTAAACCAATGTGGCCTCTGTAAGTGGCTCCTCCCCTCAGTGAAGTGGCCTGGGGACCTGGGGACAGGGCTGGCGGTCGAATGAGATTTGCTGTGTTTCATTTGGTTTCCAACATGTTTTTAAAATGAATAGCAACCTCAATCAACATCAAAGAAACAGATGATCGGGTCATTATCACATTGCTGTGTGTGGGAGCTTGCTGTGCGCAAATTGTCTGCTGCCTTTCTCACATTACAACAGTGACTACGCTCCAAAAGTACTTCATTGGCTGTAAAGCGCTTTGAGACGTCCGGTGGTCGTGAAAGGCGCTCTATAAATGCAAGTCTTTCTTTCTTAACTGGACGTTGGTCGGGAGGAGAAGTATTTTGGACCGGAATAAAAATTTCCCCTTTGACTTGTCTTCCCCTTTAATTGTGAAACAAATGTTTCAAAGCGAAGAGAAGCATGGAAATAGAACTGGAAGTTTCTGTTAGCGAACCTGGTGCAAACATGTTCTCAGGGGCCTTTGAATAATTGAGAGGCCTGTGGGACTGCAAAGGCCTGTCCTGTCCTTATTTTACTGCACTTAGTGGTCACCAGGGACCCTATAGATACACCAACTGGATGGTCGTCTTTCCAACAACTCACACCACCAGTTGGGATGGGACTAATGCACAGCGAGAGGTGCTCCACTTGTTAAAGTTGATGTTGTGTTGCTATGGGAAGAGATTGCTGGGTTTAGTCAGACTCCCCTCACTTCCATCCCCCATAATCTGGATCAAAAACCCCTCTTCCCCCCCCCCCCCCCGCCCTCCCCAAGCAAGCGTCTGCACCTTCGGGGGAGAGGGGCGGCAGCACAAACAAGAGGCAGCCTAGGCCTCAGGAGTGAGAGTGGGCCAAGGCGGGAGGGGGCGGCCATTTTGAAGAGGGTCAAAGGGCAGGGAGAAGCGTCTGCAGCTCAGGGCTATAAACTGGCGGGGAGAGAATATACAAGAACAATTTGCATTTATACGGAACCTTTAACTTAGTAAAATGTCCCCAAACCGCCTCACAGGGGAGTAAATCGACCAAATGGTTACAGAAGGAGATACGAGATAGGTTTTAAGGAGCGTCTTCAAAAGGAGAAGTGAGAGGCGGAGAGGGAGGGAATTCCAGAGCTCGGGGCCCAGGCAGCTGAAGGCCCGGCCGCCAATGGGGGAGCGATGGGAATCGGGGAGGCCAGAATTGGAGGGGCGAGAGAGGAGACGAGGCGGAACGAGCGGACAGAGGGGTCTTGGACGGGTCGAGAGAAACGATAAATAAAGGGGAATAGAAGTGAGGGGCATAGCCCAAATTGAGGAGCAACCACGTGGATTTTTGCTCGAGACTGATGAGTCAGATCCCTGCACACAGACGGAACTCTGAACCGACAAGCAAACACGGAGCGAGGCTGTTAAGGTGCCCGTGTCCTCTCTGTGCTGTGTCCAGCAGGCTGAACCCTCTCGCTTTTCACTCTGCGGCAGATGGCACCTCTCGAGGAGTTAAATAATTCATTCAACAGCCGCGGCGTGATTCGAAACATTCATTAGCATTAATTAAACAGAGTTTCCCTGTAACCCTTGGTCCCTGGGCACTCAATGTTTAATCAGATCAGAGCTCTTGACCGATCTGTCAGCTCGCTGAACTGCATCCCCCCCCTCCTCTCCCCCGGCTTAAAACCACCTGACCCAAACCGGCTGCCGTTACGTAGCCAGCTTTAGAACCATGCAGGGCTTGCCTCTTAAGGCAAGGGCAGTACACAGGGTGGGGGAACAGCAAAGGCAGACAGGAACATTGGCCGACTCTTCAGGTGAGACCAGACCTTTACCGTTCCTTCTTAGCCCAGACCAAGGCAGTTCAGCAGCGAGCTGCGCCCCTCCGCCGCTCTCCCTGGCTGTTCGACCATCTGCGGCCGTCGCCCAGCTCTCACCGAGGGTGCGGGAGCGAGAGCCGACTGAGAGAGGGTTTGCCACCGGTTGACGCCCAGGCCTCCCTGGGGAATTTGTCAAAGCGCACTTGGCGTTACCGGTTCTCCTCTCCTGAAAGAGCTGGGCCCACAGGCACACGGGAGCCCGCGGCACAAGCTCGGAGACGGCGCGCTATTCGACTACGGGGGCAGCGCGGCCACACCCCGACAGCGCCCTCGCTCGCCCGCATTTCCCGGCAGGAGCAGGACCTCGGGCCGACCTTTGCTCTCAGCGGCGCTGATGGTCAACCCTCATGCTTCCCCCACTGCCATGTTGGCCGAGATAGGTAACTCGGCGTTGCAGTAAAAAAAAAATCGAACTCGGCACTTTCCTAGTCTGCATGACTGGGCGGGATTGGCGGGCGCACTGAGCCATCAAAGGGGCTTGTCAATACGGTTCAGCTACCATGACATTAACAGCAAGACTCAGCCTCAGACTGGAATAACCGGGGTACAGGAGCACCGTGGATATGTTACTGGACCTGTAATCCACAGGCCTGGACTTGCGATCCATGAGACAACGAGTTCAAATCCCACCACGGTAGCTGGGGAATTTAAATTCAGTTCGTAAACCTGGAATAAAAAGCTAGTATTAGTAATGGTGACCACGAAACTACCGGATTGTCGGAAAAACCCATCTGGCTCACTAATGTCCTTTAGGGCAGGCAATCTGCCGCCCTTACCCGGTCTGGCCGTTATGTGACTCCAGACCCACAGCAATGTGCTTGACTCTTAAATGGCCAAGCACGCCACTCCGTTGTCCCAAACCGCCACAAAGAAGCACGGACTGCAGCGGTTAAAGGCGGCAGCTCACTACCACCTTGTCGAGGGCAATTGGGGGACAGGCAATAAATGCCGGCCTTGCCAGCGGAGCCCACATCCCAGGAATGATGAAAAGAAAACTGACACCGGGCAAAATTGTCTAACAATATGCACCCCTGCCAATTCAGCTGGGATAGTGTCTTCCCAATTCTGGGCACCGTACTTTAGGAAGGAAGCCTAGGCCTTGGAGATTTACTCGAATGGCACCAGGGGTGAGGGACTTCGGTCAAGTGGAGAGACTGGAGATGCTGAGATTGTTCTCCTTAGAGCAGAGAAGGTGAAGGGGAGATTTAATACAGGTGTTCAAAAGTCATGAAGGGATTTGATAGAGTAAATAAGGAGAAATAGTTTCCAGTGACAGGACCGGTCACCAGAGGGACACAGATTTAAGGTGATGGCAAAAGAACCAGAGGGAGCGATGAGGAGGCATTTGTTACACAGCGAGTTGTTACGATCGGGAACGCGCTGCCTGAAAGGGCGGTGGGAGCAGATTCACTGGTAACTTTCAAACGGGAGTTGGATCGAGACTTGAAAAGGAAAACAATTGCGGGCTATGGGGGAGAGTGGGACTGATTGGATCGCTCTGTCAAAGAGCCGGTACAGGAACGATGGGCCGAATAGTCTCCTGCGCTGCTCCACTCCACCAGCAGCCTACCAGTTCTGATTCTGGCCGATTGTCATCATTGTCATCATGGGCAGTCCCTCGAAGCGAGGATGACTTGCTTCCCACCAAAAAGGGATGAGTTCACAGGTGTTTCAATGAAGGACCTCATATTCCAGGTCCCGAACTACATCCTGAAGGGTGGAAGACGCCTGTGAGTGGATTTTTTTAACGTGGGGTGACCGTTGCACACCAGCCACCACACGGGTTTGACAGAGCGAGGTCTTGGTCCAGTGGCAAGGGTTAACCAGGACGACTGGAGACCAGCTCTGCTGCACAGACCTAGTGCGCGCACATATCGCAGTGTGGGCTGGGCCCCTGCTGCCCCTGGGCCCCGAACTCTCGTCTCTCACGGGCCCCGATCACATCCCTCCACAGTCTCTCGCTGCTCCTGCTGTATCTGCCCACACTCCAATCACCGACCAGGGGTGCCTCGAGACACCAGGAGTGACACAGTGAGGCCACTTTGGATATATGACTGTCTATCCCACCATCTAAGCCGTTAATAAATACAGAAGTGGTTGAAAGCTCGCAGCTCCCTGTGGCTCAGAGACCGGGGGAGTGGGGGAACTGGGCTCCAAGGCTTTGCGGCCTAGTAGAGGCCTTCCTCATAAACCCCCCCTGTTCTCCCCAATGCCCACCAGCTGTTATCGATCGAAGGCCCAATGGCCAAGGATTGATCTTTTGGTCCCTCTCACGGGAGGGAATTCAGCTGTGCTCACATTGACTGCAATCCAGGCCCAACATCTTTCCTGTCCCTCCTCTGACACAAGCAGATGGCTCGAGCTTTAACCTCTGGGCAGGAAGTAATACCTACACTGACAGCAATTGTCACTGTGAGATTAGACAGGTCCAATTACATTCCATCCTCATTATTTCGCAGTGAAAAAGGGAAATGCCATTTTTTTTTCTAAAAAAAGGAGTTTGAGGCAACTTTTTAAAACAAGAGGTGTGGCAAACCTTCGAGAGGGTGTCAGCCGCGGCTCATGAGATAGCACGCTCTCGCCTCGGAGTCAGAAGGTCATGGGTTCAAGTCCACTGCAGAGACTTGAGCGTAAAATCCAGGCCGACACTCCCAGTGACCGAGGGAGCTCCTTGAGGCCCCGTCCGCCCTCGCAGGCGGACGTACAAGATCCCATGGCACTAGTTCGAAGACGAGCGGGGGCGGAGGGAGTTCTCCCGACCATTATATTTCTCTTTCAACCGACATCACTAAAAACAGCCGATCTGGGTCATGATCACACTGCTGTGTGTGGGAGCTTGCTGTGCGCAATATGGCGAGCCTCGTTGCCCACATTGCAACAGTGACTACACTCCAAAAAGTACTTCATTGGCTGTAAAGCGCTTTGGGACACTCTGAAGTTGCGAAAGACGCTATAGAAACATAGAAAATAGGTGCAGGAGTAGGCCATTCGGCCCTTCGAGCCTGCACCACCATTCAATATGATCAGGGCTGATCATGCAACTTCAGTACCCCATTCCTGCTTTCTCTCCATACCCCCTGATCCCTTTAACCGTAAGGGCCACATCTAACTCCCTTTTGAATATATCTAACGAACTGATCCCAACAACTTTCTGTGGTAGAGAATTCCACAGGTTCACAATTCTCTGAGTGAAGCAGTTTCTCCTCATCTTGGTTCTAATTGGCTTAGCCCTGGCAAGTCTTAAATGTAAATTAAATAATATTTTGACTTTACAAAATTATGGCACATTTTAAAAACACCTCTCCAATGACAGATATCTGGTGGAGGAGGCGGCTGTGATATTAGGACATAATTTATAGCTAACAGTCAGTTATAAAACGTTAATCCAGTCAAATGAAGTTTAAGGTTAGATTACCACCTTAAATCCATCGACAAACATCTGCTCTGATCAACCAGTTTATCTATTCTAGAGTTTTGAGAGAATCATTGCACTTCAACTTGCCAAAAAGATATTTTTAAACAAAGGAGGGGAGGGAAGCCAACAATTATTTCCTGCTTTGTTTTACTGAGTTGCAGACAGAACTTTACAAACACCCGCCAATCTGCAGACTAACCCTCAACCACGCAGAAATTAACACCCCCACCGCCCTCTGGGGCAGAGAATTCCAAAGATTCACCACCCTCTGAGTGAAGAAATTCCTCCTCATCTCCGTCCTAAATGGCCGAGCCCTTATCCTGAGACTGTGTG
>NW_027252583.1:10000-12500 GCF_044704955.1 Pristiophorus japonicus | reverse complement strand
TGGCTGAGGCCGGGTGGAGGCCACCCGCGGCCGGGAAAGTCAAAAGTCCCGTTGTGTGGAAGTCTATGAGGTCAGATTCGGCCGCCTTACCGGGCCTGCGGTTGATGGTTTCCCGCTTGGGCAAGCGAGTCGGCCCGGCAAAGTGGCCACTTGCATTTTCTGGCAAGTGTCTGCGAACAACGTTAATGAGTTGAACCTCGGCAATTGTCGGAAGTCCCGATGAAGAAATGAAAATGCCCCTTTTGCGGGGATTTGGATGCTCATGGCCGGCAGCAGGTGGCCCGACGCCCCGCCAACTTGACACTTGTCATTTCTGTCCTTGGGGGTTGGCGGGGTATCTGCACAGAGGTAGGAGGTGGCAGAATCGAGACTTGGTGAGTTTTCCAAACAAACGTCTCGAGCCTCCAGGTCTGCAGAGACCGACCAGGGCTGCCGCCCAACCGACTATTCACCCTTTTTGGGCGGGAATTTATTCCCTTTTTGCCCATTTTTCGGGTTTTTGGTCGGGCTTCAAAAGCGGCTGCCCGAGGCCTGGCAGAGGCCGGGGCATGGGCCCCGATCGCGCCAGGCGGCACGCGCGACCCGATTAGGCCCCGAAAGGAGTCGGGAAATCGGCAGACCTGCCCGACTTCAGCCCGCGGGGGCGGGGGGCAGGTCGGTTCGGCTCAAATCATTAACCAAAGCCGAGACTTGGTCTCGCTGGCGCAACCGAAGTGCCAGGCTGGATAACTCATTAACCAGAAGGCGGCTGGAGGCAGGCAGGGCTGATGGCTGAGGCCGGGTGGAGGCCACCCGCGGCCGGGAAAGTCAAAAGTCCCGTTGTGTGGAAGTCTATGAGGTCAGATTCGGCCGCCTTACCGGGCCTTCGGTTGATGGTTTCCCGCTTGGGCAAGCGAGTCGGCCCGGCAAAGTGGCCACTTGCATTTTCTGGCAAGTGTCTGCGAACAACGTTAATGAGTTGAACCTTGGAAATTGCCGGAAGTCCCGATGAAGAAATGAAAATGCCCCTTTTGCGGGGATTTGGATGCTCATGGCCGGCAGCAGGTGGCCCGACGCCCCGCCAACTTGACACTTGTCATTTCTGTCCTTGGGGGTTGGCGGGGTATCTGCACAGAGGTAGGAGGTGGCAGAATCGAGACTTGGTGAGTTTTCCAAACAAACGTCTCGAGCCTCCAGGTCTGCAGAGACCGACCAGGGCTGCCGCCCAACCGACTATTCACCCTTTTTGGGCGGGAATTTATTCCCTTTTTGCCCATTTTTCGGGTTTTTGGTCGGGCTTCAAAAGCGGCTGCCCGAGGCCTGGCAGAGGCCGGGGCATGGGCCCCGATCGCGCCAGGCGGCTCGCGCGACCCGATTAGGCCCCGAAAGGAGTCGGGAAATCGGCAGACCTTGCCGAGTTCAGCCCGCGGTGGCGGGGGGCAGGTCGGTTCGGCTCAAATCATTAACCAAAGCCGAGACTTGGTCTCGCTGGCGCAACCGAAGTGCCAGGCTGGATAACTCATTAACCAGAAGGCGGCTGGAGGCAGGCAGGGCTGATGGCTGAGGCCGGGTGGAGGCCACCCGCGGCCGGGAAAGTCAAAAGTCCCGTTGTGTGGAAGTCTATGAGGTCAGATTCGGCCGCCTTACCGGGCCTTCGGTTGATGGTTTCCCGCTTGGGCAAGCGAGTCGGCCCGGCAAAGTGGCCACTTGCATTTTCTGGCAAGTGTCTGCGAACAACGTTAATGAGTTGAACCTTGGAAATTGCCGGAAGTCCCGATGAAGAAATGAAAATGCCCCTTTTGCGGGGATTTGGATGCTCATGGCCGGCAGCAGGTGGCCCGACGCCCCGCCAACTTGACACTTGTCATTTCTGTCCTTGGGGGTTGGCGGGGTATCTGCACAGAGGTAGGAGGTGGCAGAATCGAGACTTGGTGAGTTTTCCAAACAAACGTCTCGAGCCTCCAGGTCTGCAGAGACCGACCAGGGCTGCCGCCCAACCGACTATTCACCCTTTTTGGGCGGGAATTTATTCCCTTTTTGCCCATTTTTCGGGTTTTTGGTCGGGCTTCAAAAGCGGCTGCCCGAGGCCTGGCAGAGGCCGGGGCATGGTCCCCGATCGCGCCAGGCGGCTCGCGCGACCCGATTAGGCCCCGAAAGGAGTCGGGAAATCGGCAGACCTGCCCGAGTTCAGCCCGGGGGGGGCGGGGGGCAGGTCGGTTCGGCTCAAATCATTAACCAAAGCCGAGACTTGGTCTCGCTGGCGCAACCGAAGTGCCAGGCTGGATAACTCATTAACCAGAAGGCGGCTGGAGGCAGGCAGGGCTGATGGCTGAGGCCGGGTGGAGGCCACCCGCGGCCGGGAAAGTCAAAAGTCCCGTTGTGTGGAAGTCTATGAGGTCAGATTCGGCCGCCTTACCGGGCCTTCGGTTGATGGTTTCCCGCTTGGGCAAGCGAGTCGGCCCGGCAAAGTGGCCACTTGCATTTTCTGGCAAGTGTCTGCGAACAACGTTAATGAGTTGAA